>NW_028123248.1:0-279400 GCF_965194805.1 Balaenoptera borealis | reverse complement strand
TGTGAAACCATCAGAACTTCCCACCAGAGATAAATGAGGAGATTCTGGCCTTTATTAGTATGCATGATGAACACGGGTGTCCTGGCTGTACTTGCCAACCCTCCTATTTTACCCACCTATTTTTATCCACCTTCCTCCCTGTGAGTACCTTTGACCAACCCTGAGTTCAGACTCCTGACCTATTCCAGTGACTTTGTCAGCCTTTCTTTAAAAATGGACAGGTAATAAAACGAATTTAACCTAGAAGCAGCAGCTCAGTAAGGGAAATAAAATCATCAGAAGTTATCTAATCACAGCCACAGCCATCCAGGGCTCTGTCTTACCTGCTGGGTCATAAGAATGGGACCTTCCTAAACTTGAAGGGCATCCAATCAAATAAGTAAAGGTCTGCTCACCTCTGGCTCTTGGAGGGATTGCTAGGCACTCTACACAGTGTATACTAACTGCAAAACACTGTCATGGTTGTGAAACACCTATGTTCCAGGAAAGCTTTTTGGGGTGCATGGGGAAGGTTTCTTTTTGACATCAAGCAAAAAATAAATCACCAAGCTCTTTGAGCACAGGGGTTCTTAAGAGAGCAGTAGAAGGAAGGAATGGGCAGAAAAGATGATCTCCAGTGAAGTGAAGGCCGTTTTTCCAAAAGAGTAGGATTTAGTCTCAGTTTAAGGAGAACACTTTTAAATAGCTGGGACAGCTCCAAACTGCAGTTTAGGGAACGAGTGCTTCAAAAGAACAGTGCTTTAAAAGCCCTGGCAAGGCAGCAAGAGGATGAAGAGTTGGTTTTGCATAGTTTTGAACACAGGAGTAAAGAAGCAGAGGCATCTCTGACTAAAAGGCCCTGAGATCCTATGGCATCAATGGGTCAGTTGCAGGGGCAGGGGGTGTGGGGGGCGATATTTCTCTCTCAACGTCTCCCAGGGCAGCCACCCCTCCCGACCCCACCCCCCCACACCCTTCACCCTTCCTCCCTCCACTGTTGGGTCCCCAGGGACAGCACTTTTCAAGCTGGAGCCCTCAGGCACCATCTCTTCTGTCTGGATTCTTCCTGGAGCCTGGCAAGTTCTGGGACAGGAAAGCGGGTCTGCAAGGCCGCTGCGGTGCAGTCGGACCTGGAGGCCTGGAGGGGAACTGGAGCCCTGAAGCCCACCCACGTCCTTGAAGCCGAGGGAGGAACACATCCTCCTAACAGTACTTCTCAGGGGTCAGCGTGCTCCCCACCCGACGGTGATCCATACTCACTTGAGGCAGCAAGGAATGCCTCTAACTGGCCCCCTCGATTCCTCCTTAAGGGTCCTCGCACATGTGTGATAGCGCAGGCCCCGGATCTCTTTAGTCAGCTGAGGCCAGTGTTGCCGGCATCCCACCAGTCCCATCCCCCAGCCCCTCTCTCTGGGACTGTATCTAATAGAAGAAAGAGCACAGAGGAATTGGCTGAATCAAGGGACCTGGGAGCCTGGGGATGAGTTTGAAGACCGAGAACCTAAGGCGCAATTACATATTATTGGAAACTCTTGTGGAGTGTGTGTGGGGGAGGTTAGGAGGCTGAGAGGCTGAGTCGACCTGGTGAGTCCAGCCCCAGGACACCACACAGCCCTGTCCCCCTTTCCCTGCCATCAGACAAGCGGTGCCGCAACTCCAGACGGGACTCTGCACTTCCCCCTCCCTGATTCTCCAGAAGAGCAGGTGGCCCCCCTCTGAGGGCAGGGGCAAGACAACGGACCAAGTCCCCCTGCACAAAGGCGCTACTGGAATCTCTTCCTGAGCAGCAGTGCTGGCTTGGAGCGAACCCGTGCACCGCCAAAGTTGGTCTCATCCTGCAGCTGAGGGACGCAGGCTTTAAGTCAGCTGCCTTGGCTTTAAATCAATCAGTCCCCCCTTTAAGTCAGGTGACCCAACTTTAAATCACTGTGTGCCCCTCAAGCCTGCCACTTCAAAAGTTGGGAACTTCACTTTGATCCCAGCACCTCACACAGCTGAATGCACACTGTAGTCACCCCAAGCCTGGCTTAGAGGCAGGATATAAGGTAAGGGGATGGGCTGCACACATGGTGAGAAGGGTACACTTCATGTACCAGAAGGGTCCAGGTACTCTGGGTACAGCAAGCAGTGCACGATACAGCAGCTCCCTGGCAAAGCTGCTGATGCACAGGGGGAGCAGGCACACCCAGGCACGCAGAGGTTCCAGGCAGGGAGCTGGGGCACAGCCAGCCGGGAGGGTGTGAAAGCCGAGGATCTGAGCCTTCTTGAGAAAGGCAGACACAGAGGATGGATGAGAAACAAAGACCAGATGAAACATGGATTTGAAAAGCACACCCTGCTCTTGAAATTGGGGTGGGGTCACCCCAGATTTGAGTCTTCTTACGCCCCTGTAACTAGTGCTTTGGCATTTGCCCAATTACTTGTGAAATGTGACTGATAATATCTAAACCATAGAATACTGCATTTGGAGTGGTTTTGCGTGTTTATGTTTCTATAGTGGAATAATCTTTCCTACAAGAAAAATGTACACAATCTGAAATAAATTCAAACCCCTCTTTAAAAAGTACTATATCGGACTTCCCTGGTGGGGCAGTGGTTAAGAATCTGCCTGCCAAGGCAGGGGACATGGGTTCGAGCCCTGGTCAGGGAAGATCCCACATGCCGCGGAGCAGCTAAGCCCATGGGCCACAACTACTGAGCCTGCAGACCACAACTACTGAAGCCCGCGCGCCTAGAACCGGTGCTCCACAACAAGCGCAGCAAGAGAAGCCACCGCAATGAGAAGCCCGCGCACCGCAACAAAGAGTAGCCCCCGCTTGCCGCAACTAGAGAAAGCCTGCGCATAGCAACGAAGACCCAACGCAGCCAAAAACAAATTAATTAATTAATTAGTTAACTATTTTAAAAAAAAAAGTACTATATCCTTCTGTACAGCTTCTCTGGGAAGAACAGAGAGATGGCGTAGGAGAGTGAGAAAGACCAATATTTAGTGCACATCTCTCATGCAGGTGCTCTGCTGGCTCAGATAGATTTATCCCCACTTTACAAAGGAGGAAATAATCTCAGAGAGGTTTAGTAATTTTCCCAAAGCCAAACAGCTATGGAGTGGCAGAACCAAGATCTGAACCAAGTCTGTTACCTTCAAAGCCTAAGTCCTCATCACAACAAAACTCAATTAATATTTACATTTATCGAATTACATTGCAACCTGGGGAGTTCTTGGCACAATCCTGAATAAGAGTGAGAAAGAAAGAAATAGCATTGTTCCTACAGTCAACCCAAATTTTTGGAGCAGCTCCTAGATGCCTGGCCCTTTTTGGGGTTCAGCAGTGATCAAGACAGGAAGAGTCCTGCTTTCATGAACCACGTAGTGGGGAGGAGAGACGGGTGCAACTTGGGTGAGGGATTTCACCTTGCTGGACCTCTGTTTTGTCATCTGGAAAATGGGATGGGTGTTCCTCATTTTCTGGGATTGTCCAGCCCTCACATTCTCTGATTCCATAAGAAGCATTTGTTTTCCTGTTTCTTTAAAATTCATTCAGGCCGTGAGCTGTGATGAATGTTGTTAGCTGCTCCCCAAAGCACTCTATTCCCACCCTTTTCCTGTGATCAGGTCTTTCCCGAAACATGACTCACAGTCAGTCAGTCAAGTCACAGAACCTAAGGGGCACCCAGCAGAAAAATTCCAACCCTTGCTTCCCAGGAGCTCTGCGGTCTACCTGCCAGGTAAACTTAACTCACCTGGCACAAGGTGGCCATCCCTGGTTTCACATCAACATGATCTCAGGCACAAACCTCCTTGTTTTTCCATTTTGTCTTTAAGTTACTTGTTGAAACAACTGCACAAATATGACAAAGGTATAAAATCAGGCATCTTCTGCCCCCAGTGCCTACTAATAAATGATTTTCTGCCACTTTAATGATAAAGATAGAACATTTCAACATTCTGCTACCCTTATTATTTGCCATTTTTGTTGATATTTCTATTGAATACATCTTTCAATATTTTAACAATGGAACATTTATTTAGGTTGTTCCAGACCCAGCCTTTAGTGGTAAAGGTTTTGTTGTTATATTTCTATTATGTTTCCTTTAAAAATCATTATCCTATTTAAATGGATTAAGTCAATTCTATAGGCATTTATCTTATGATATTGATGGAATTGATACATAGAGGGCAGTAGTACAAGTTGATTGGACTTGAGAACCTCTATTAGCACAGTTAAGTATAAATATTGTCTATATGTAAACCAAAGTACATGCCGAGTGAGATTCTCCGACTTTTTTCACTGTCTGCCCCTCAAGCCTGTGGGAAATGGAATATTTCTTGCCCTATCAGTAAACAAAGGATGCCACAGTCTTCAGCACTTGCAGCCCTCCAATGTGAGCCGGCGGGCCCTGAGGCACTCAGGATATGCAAATACAGAATGCAGGCCCCAGAGAGCTGAGGTGCATATCAAAGGAAGGAATTCAGTGAGCCCATACAAAGAAAAGCGCCGCATTCCTCACCTTGGGAGAGCTGGTTTTCCTTAGTTAACAATCACCTTTTGATGTTCCCCATTACCTGCACCAGTCCCCTGCCCTGTCCCCTCCCCCCGGTACTTTAGCTCAGGGAGGAAGGAGCGCAGAGGGACTCGGCTGAATAAGGGGCCTGCGCGCCTCGGGAGGAGTTTTCAGCCGCTTTCCCCGCAGTCGGGAGGAGGGGCGCTGACGCTGCAGCCGGACCCTGCGCCTCCCTTGCCCCGTTTCCCCTCAGGACGCTCAGGCCGACCCGCTCCCCACGCCCACCAGGCCTCGCGAGCCAGGCCGAGGGCAGGGGCGAGAGGAGGGACCGAAGTTCCCGGGGACCAGACGCTGGAGGCCGCTCTTTCTGCACAGCAGCGGCGGGTGGCAGCGAAACCCTGCCCCTCAGAAGCTGGTCTTGTGCTGCCGCCCGGGCACCGGACCAGGCGGAGGGTCGGCGCCCACTTACCCGGCCCGCCGTCCCCGCGACTGTCACGGCTTCGGCCGCCGGGGCACCTCCAGAGCCGGCAGCCTCAGTGAGGTGGCCCTCCCCTCGGGCTCCGGGGCAGTTCCGTGACGGCGGAGGGAAGAGACCCCGCCCGAGCCGGGAGTTCCAGCTCTGAGGAAACGCGGGCTCTGTTCAGCGCGCAGTGGGTGGGACCGCTCTGCCCCGAGGCCTTCCGGGAGGGAGCGGGGCGGCGGGGGAGGGAGCCGCCAGGAGCGCAGGGCCCCGTCGGGGGGGTCCTGGAGGGGCGGCCCGGCCTGGGGGCCACGCCCACTGTGGCCGCAGCCCAGGTCTTTTTCCAGGAATCCTACACGAAAAAGTTAGAAAAAGACACAGTCTACAGTAAATATTCACAAATGATTGTTGCTGCTGTGCTCACTATTCTATTAAAGGTGTAAAATCCATAAAACACTTTAAGTTCAAAATTAAATATGAATTTTTACCTTTCTAATTATGTCTCTGATATTCACAGTTGTGGTTAATGAATCAGAGACTGTGGCATCACTAGTTAAAAATGAGCTTGTTAAAAAAATAGAACTCAGGCCCACCGGACCTACTGAATCACAATCTGCACTTTTACAATCTCCCCAGTGTACTTGTGTACCCATGAATAGTTGAAAGGTACATTTCTACCTCGACATGTCTTTTCTGTATGAGAAATACACACACTTTATCCAATTTGATATAAATAAAACACTCAAAAATGCATATGCCTGTGTTGAAACCATCATTTTATCATTTCTTTTCCAGACAAGTATAGTCTCTATACTGGTTTTGTGGATCACATGCCATACTCTTTTCTTGTAGTTAGAAATAAGGTAGAGAAAGTTACTTTGTAAAAAAAAAATATCTATCTATCTATCTATATATATATATATATTAGTGGATAATTGAAGACACTCTTCTAAATTAAAAGCAGTTCTCTTAACTTGCTGTTTTCTTCTTGGGTCGCATTATGAACTCTTCCCGTGGCCACATGGCATGTGTACTTTGAATTTCAGGGACTGCTGACATTCCAGGATGTGGCCATAGATTTCTCTCAAGAGGAGTGAGAATGCCTGGACCAAGATCAATGGGAATTGTACAGGGATATGATGTTAGAGAAGTATAGGAACCTGCTCTCCTTGGGTGAGGATACCTTCCTTCCAGAATTCCTTATCCAACCACAGGGTTTGGAGTCCTTCATTTGTAGAATGTCTCCTGAAATCTTCTGCTTCCTACAATAGGGTTTCAGATTGCAACGTTTCAGGAAAGATTGGGAGTTTGTGGGTATAATTTTTCTTATTCTTTTAAAATTGCAGCCTCCCTTTTAATATACTTTGTAACTGCTTGGGATGTGTCTCTATGAACTGTGTACTATATGCTTCTGTTATAGTCCTTACAATATTTTATTGTCTTATTTTCTGTAACCATTTTCCATGGATTCTTTGGGCTTAAGGTATAGTAAAAGGGAGACTGCGATTCTCCCTTTAAAAGGGGACTTATTAAAAGGGGACTTCCCTGGTGATGCAGTGATTAAGAATTCGCCTGCCAATGCAGGGGACCCGCTTCGATCCCCGGCCCGGGAAGATCTCACGTGCCACGGAACAACTCAGCCAGTGGGCCACAACTACTGAGTCTGCACGCCACAACTACTGAAGCCGGTGTGTCTTGAGCCCGTGCGCCATTTATTTTTTGGAGAATAAAACCACTTCTGAGTGATTAAAATTTAGGCCAGCTAGTCAAAATGCTTTATCACCTGTTCTTCTAAAACACTGATCAATGGAACAAGTTTTACTAGGGATAACA
Organism: Balaenoptera borealis; assembly: GCF_965194805.1. Taxonomy (NCBI): domain Eukaryota; kingdom Metazoa; phylum Chordata; class Mammalia; order Artiodactyla; family Balaenopteridae; genus Balaenoptera; species Balaenoptera borealis. The sequence goes on along the minus strand of NW_028123248.1, from coordinate 272,625 downwards.
GTGTAATTGTATTCTGGAGTTCATATGGGCAATATGGTTTATGACCTTGATGCTGGATCACGACATTTCAATGGTATAACTGCTATTAATTGTCTGTTTGTTCAACGATTAAAGTCTCACGTGATCTGAGCTCAGACTGGAGTCATCCTGGTTGGTTTCTGTCTATTGCAGATTTCTTCCAGTATGAAAGGACAAGAGCAATACGGCTTACTTTACAAAATGTCTTCAAACTAAATGATGATATAATCTACCTTCAATTAATTTATACATACCCTGCTGTAGAACAGGGTTCGTTACGGTGGCAGAGCCCGGTAATTATGTAAAACTGAAACTTTTTCTGCACTGGTTCAAGTCCTCTTCCTAAGAATATGTTTATAATCAACATTCTTTCACAAATTACCCAACTTAATTCACCAGAGCATTCCTCATATTAACTAAATGGAAAATCCTAGGCTATATACAAATCCAGAAAGGGCCAAAAATCATCAGCCCCCATGGATGATCACAACCCATTGCTGAGGCATTCAAATTACTTATTAAAGAACCACTATGTCCATCAACATCATCAATTTATATATTATTGCCCCAGTGCTAGCCTTAACCCTGGCTCTCACAACATGAATTCCTCTTCCCATATCTTATCCACTAATTAATATAAATGTAGGCATATTATTTCTATTAGCCATATCACACCTAGCCATTTATTCCATCCTCAGATCTGGATGAACTTCACATTCAAAATACTCACTCACTGGAGCTCTAGGAACAAGAGCACAGACAATCATCTCATATGAAGTAATGTAGCAGTTATTCCATTCTCAGTCTTACAGATAAATGGATCATTTACACTTTCAACAGTAATTATTACACAAGAACACCTATGACTAATTTTCTCCTGATCCCTACCCAGAATTTGATTATCTCCGCAGTAGCAGAAATCCAATGAAGCCCCACTTGATTTAACAGAAGTAGAATCAAAACCCGTATATGTCTTCAATGTAGAAAATGTAGCAGGCCCATTCACCCTGTCCCTCCTAGACAATATGTCAATTTCCCTATAATAAACATTTCCACAGCAATCTATTTTTAGGAGCATTCGACAATCCCTAGGTGCCAGAATTATAGATTCTTTCATCGTGTAAATATAGTTTTTTTAAAAAGTAATTTTTATAGTTTTACTGCCTTTAAACAAAATGTACTCCATTGCTGTGGAATATTCCTTCATAGGAGCGTGCTTGGTTCATTTCTGCATCCGCCTGTGATGGCCTTCAGGTTCTTTCAGGTTTGGCTCCTGTGGCTGCGAGTCCATGTCCGTGTGTCCTGGTGCAGGGCTGGTGGGTTTGTGTTCAACTGGGAGGAGCACTGTGGGTCTCTGTGCAGGGACTTCGCTATCTGAGGCCCGATTGTTTCAGAAGTGGTTGCATCCCCCCGTTGCGTACCAGGCTTTCCATTGCTCCACATCCGGCTGATATTTGATACTATGTCTTTCATGTCTGCCATTCTGGTAGGTGTACGCACAGTATTTTTCTTATGGCTTTAATCCCTCTGTTGTTAGTGAAGTTGTGCATCTTGTGGTATTCATGGACTATTTCCTGTTGTTTTTTAAAAAGTTTAAAAAATTGTGGTCAGATATACATAACATAAAATTTACTATCTTAACCATTTTTAAGTGCACATTTCAGGGTCAAGAAGTAATTCACACTGTTGTGCAAACCTGACCACCATCATCCTCCAGAACTTTTTCATCTTGCAAAATTGAAACAGTCCCCATTAAACACTCACTCCCCATTGTCCCTCCCTCAGCCCCTGGCACTCAACATCCTACTTTATGTCTCTAGGTTTCCGACTGCTCTAGGGGCCTTGTATGAGTGGATCAAGCACTCTTTGTTTTTTTGTGTCTAGCTTACATCACTGAGCATAATGCCCTCAAGGTTCATCCCTGCTGCAGCCTGTGTCAGAATTGCCTTCCTTTTTAGGCTGAATAGCATTCCCTTGTATTGATGGACCGTGTTTCTCTTCTCCATTCATCCATTAGTGGACACATGTAATAGCTACATTCATTTCTCCTGTCATAATATTTGTGGAATAACATCAGAAAGTCCTATGAATCAAAAGTCATTTGCCATTAACTTTTTTCTTAAACTTTTTGTTGTGAAAAACATCAAGGCTAAGAAAAGGGAAAAATACATGTCAGCTTCACTTGTGTTCAGGAATTAATGCTTTACGGATTCACTTTATTCCCTGTGTGTGTGCTATGCGTGTGCATGTGCCTGTTTGCATACATATGCTGTGCATGTGCATAGGTATGTGCACTTGCACACATTAGTGTGTGCATGGGCATATGCATGCATGTGTGTTCACATGCTAGTGTGTGAATATAGTTGTGCTGTGCACATGCATATGTTTGTGTGTGTGCTGTGCCTGCCTGTGCGCACACCTGTGTGTTTGCTGGAACCACTTGCAAGTTGGTTGCAGACTGAATTGTGCCCCAGATATATCCGCACGCAGCTGCTCTAACAATCCTGCGTAGCCACGTAAAGGTCACAGATCTCAGGGATTTAAATGGATGGAGCAGGATATCCTGACACAGAGTGTGTCTTCCAATGACTGTCACTGTCTCAGTAACATCCTTCACACCTTCTTTAAGCCCCATTCAGGGTCCAGTTTAGACTCCCTTTACATTCAGTCACCTGCCCCAGGTCCCCTAAAGCAACAATGTCACCGTTGGAGAGCCCGGCCAAGGCTGGGGGTGCCCCTCCTGTTGGCCTGGCCTCCAGGCCCTGCACTTGGCTCCTGTGTTCCCATCTCTCAGCCAGGCCCCGATTTGGATGGGGCCGCCACCTCTTTCCACACAGGGTCCCATCGCCCAGTCAAGGGGGTTCATTCTCCCCAAACACAGCATCAGGAGTGGGGGGGTGTGTGACAGTCCCCACTGGGTCTCCTTCATGTGAGACCCTGTGCTGTTGAAAGAGCAGGCACCCTGCCCTCGGGGGTGGGGGGCTTGGGGGTGACATGCGGCCCACGATGGGCAGGCGGGTTTCCTGATGGGGCGAGCCAGTGTGCAAGGAGTTCCGCGGTGGGTTCTCCTCTCCAACGGCTTCTGTGCCCCTACCTCTCCCCGTGCCTCCCCTTGAAGACAGCGCGGTGCCCGGGACGGGAGCCATGGGAGCCGTCAGCCACCGCCCCCTCTACACACACACACACACACACACACACACACACGCGCACGCACACGCACACGCACACGCACACGCACACGCACACGCTGCAGGGAAGCAGGACCTGAGTGCAGGGCTCTCAGCGGCCCTGAGCGCCCCGCCCGGAATCGGCCAGCCGAATGGACAGACCGGATCTCCCGGCCCGGACCATGCAGGACTCTCCTGCCTGGGCTTCCAGTGTGGCCGCCTCCTTCTGGAAGCCTGGGAGGCTGGAATCAGGCCACTTCTTGTCTGTCCTGGCAGCAGACTGGGCTGCACTCTAAGAAGTTCGTGGCTCGCCCGTGGATCCTGACCATCAGGTGGCCAGAGAAATTGGGAACATTTCTGTTTTGCCTGTTGAAATGTTTAATGACAAAGATTTTGTTCAGTTTCCTGATGTGGGTGTCCAAAGATGAGAGACCCATGTGTGTGATCTGTACCTCCTATGAGATCAGCCCTAAGCTAGTTTAAACATGATCAGGTTCTGTCTACATGGTAGATTTAGACCTCTGCATGTCCTGTCTACTGATTATGTTTAGAGCTGACCATGTGTTGTCTATAATAAGAAGATTTAGACCTGACCATGCTCTGTGTACGCTAGGACTATGGGGACCTGGGTAGAGACCCGGCCTGGCCTCAGTACTGGGAAGCTCCGTGCCTGCATCTGAATGTCAGTGCTTAGATGTCTGGGGTCTGGAGCTGAGGTGGGCTTGTCTACGTAACAGCCTCTCTTCTGAGTGTGGTGACCTGGTCCTCCCAAGGGTCAGTGCTATGGTCGGGGCCTTAGTCTTAATCCCTGCAAGGTTCACCTTCCCTGGGGCTCATGGAGAATCCTCAGGAGGACTACCTGGCAATAATTCCAATTTACCAGCACGTGCATGGTGCATAGGGAAGCAGGTTTAGCTGGTGAATTGATTGCAGGGCACGCAGATCGGGCAAAAGGCCGATGGGTGACAGCTGAGGCTGCTGCTGAGCTCTCCCTCCAGTCTACCGTCCCTACTCAGCAGAGTCCAGAGCTGCCCCTCGGCTTTCAGCCCTGCTGTCCTGTGAGTTTTCTCAACATGTAAGTGAGACGAGAAAGGACTGAGCATGCCAGCACCAAGGTCGTGTGTTCAACTCTAGTATGAAAGCTTTAAAAACAGTTAAAATCACACAGAACCAAAGTGAGAAGAGGAGGACTCCTCTGGGACAAGTGTGGGGAAAGGAGACCCGCCTGACACTTTTTCCCATCCCAGGAGGTCCCAGGGACCCAGCTTGTTTCCACATTGGGGGAGCCCCCTGCAGAGCCATGGTGTCCTGACCAAGGGGACGTGTGACCCCAGGTGCAGGGTCTGGGGAGGTGAGGTCACCCTGGGACTGTGGACATGTGACCCAGGTGGAGGGGTCTGGGGAGGTGGGTCACCCTGGTGAGTGTGGATGTGTGGCCCCAGGTATAGGGTGCGGGGACTGTGTGGGTCTCACCATACCTGCATGGGTCAGGCTCACATGTATGGGGAGACCGCATATGTGCTCTTTGCCTGCAGTGTGTCCTGTCCCCTTTGAGATTTCCAACCTCTGCATTAAGGGTGTTGTCCTGATTAACCTGTGGTTCCTTTTCTTCTCTTAATCTTGTCACAATCATATGAGGCCAGGCATGTTTGAGTGGGTTGCTGCTCTGTGTTCCGGTGAGTGACAACACTTGGTGGTATCATATTAATACTATAGCATATCATATGTCTAATCTATGGGGGTCACCACTGCCTGGGTCCCCCTGGACAGAGGTCAGGTGAGCACAGACTAGCCCCCCCTAAGAATGGTCTCCCCCGTGCTCTGTGAGGGTACCGTGATGGCCCCTAAGGTAGGGGACTGTGTCCGGGCCTCCGACATTTGTGATGAAGGGGAGTCGAAATGGAATCTCAATTAACAAGACATTATTTTAAGAATGTATTTTAAGTGAAATAAAACACACGTCACATACCCTTTACCATCATCACCATTTTAAGTGCACGTTTCTGAGGCATCAGATATATTCACTTTCTCGTGGAGCCATCACCACCATCCCTAGAACTTTTCATCTTGCAAAACCAAAATTCCACAACCATGAAAGTCTCATTCCCCATTCCCTCCCACTGCCCCTGGCACCGATATCCACTTCAGTCCCTGAGTTGTCGACTCCAGGGCACCCACTGGAGTGGAATCCTGCAGTGTTTGCTGACGGGTCATTTTGGAAGAGCTGACTTTCAGTCTGAAGCTCTGCCTGTTTGCATCTGAAGACTATGCATTTAAGGAGAGGGTGTATGAGGAAGGGGGTGTATGCGGGACAAAGGTGTCCGGGGTACAGGTGAGCCAGGACCTGACCAGCTGCCTTTTGGGTCCTCTGGTCCCATCTCTTGGTCTGTGCCTCATCTGCATCCTCACTGTCCCCGCTGGCACCGCTGGGGTGTTGTTGTCTGAGTGAGATTCCCCTGGTGCCCCTGCTCTCCTCCCCTCCTCCTGCTGGTCGGGGAGGGAACTGCTTGCTGTGTGGTCTCTACTCCTGAGGCATGAAGGACCCTGTAGCATGGACCTGCAGAGTGTGGGGTGTGGTCCCAAGAGCATGGGGCCCACATAGGACACGACATCGGGGCGTGACAAGTGCTAGGGCTGCCTCATCACTGACAGGGAATGTTGCCCAGATCCTGCTCGAGACGGCGTGGTGGGTGGCCTGGGACCCTAGAGGCCCCATTTCTATACTGAAGCTTGGAGAGTGCCTCCCCATGGGCTCCAGATTCACACCATATCTCAGCCATATCCCTCTGTCCTGTCTTTGAACTCAGGAAAACGAGCTCTCTTGTCCACAACATAGGCCTGGTCCTGTTGATATTAGGATTCTTTAAGTTAGGCGTCCTGGGATAGCAGCTCCTTTTAGGCCTGAGAAGGAACAACTCCGGAGTGTACAACAATTTCAGATGAAACTAATATTCAATGACTATCCCTAACTACTCGGTTGTTGACTTCTATTAGTCATTATTCTCCTGGTTTTAGCTCTGATGTGGGGATTACAGAGGAGTCAACATTTAAATCTTCATAATCTGTGTATTTGTAGCTTCAGTATCATTACTGACCCATAGTTTTTTTATGGTTTGGGAAGAGTTATTGATTTCATGTATCATGTAAAGCATTCACAATGATGATAGGGCAATTAAGATTACAATAATAGCTAGTAAATTGTTCACATTTTCTCTACCTGTGCATCTATTGTATGCATATGAGTTTAGATGTCAATATTAGTGAAATGATATAGAGGACTAGAGAACTTATTTTAAAAATCACTATTAATGTGTGATGATGAAAATGTAAAAGTTCTTCCATAATCGGTGATGTTGTATCTTGAGAGCCTAGATGAAATTGATATGCCTTAGTGATATACAGGATTTTAGCCTATCATTTAACTTTGACAAAGCTACATCACTTTTTACTTTTATCTCATTTATTGAGGAAGACATAATTGTTATGGTGTTGGCTTGAAACTGGTTGAAAAGGACTTGAGTCCTTCCTTATTTTACATTTACGTAGGTAGGATCTTGAAACATAGGATATGGTGGCGGACATCCGTGTAACCATTCTAGGTTAGGAGTAGCAATTTCCACTGCTAAGACTTCTTGTTTAGACACAAATGCTTTTCAAAGTATGAAGATTATTAGCATTACTGCTGCTACTGAGATGAATGAGCCTAAAGACAAAATATTTCATGTTGTGTGTGCCTCAGGGTACTCAGACTAACATAGTGACATCCCTGAGAGGCCACGAAAATGCTGCAGGAAGACATATTTACTACTACAAATATACTTGTGAAGTGAATTTTTGCTCATGCTGAGCTAACAGTATAACCTGAGAATAGTGGGAATCAGTGTAGGAAGCCTCCTATAATAGTGAAGACTGCTCCCATGGACATTAGGTCATGGAAGTGTGCTACTACATAGTATGTATCCTGGAGGACAATGTCTGGGGATGAGTTGGCTAAGATGATTCTTGTCTAACCACCTACTGTAAGAAGAAAAACTAAAGCCTAAAACTCATAATATAGTGGAAGGTCATATAGTATTACCTCCGTGAACAGTTGCTAACCAGGGACTTCCCTGGTGACGCAGTGGTTAAGAATTTGCCTGCCAATGCAGGGGACACGGGTTCGAGCCCTTGTCTGGGAAGATTCCACATGCCGCGGAGCAAAAAGCCCGTGTGCCACAACTACTGAGCCTGCCCTCTAGAGCCCGCAAGCCACAACTACTGAAGCCCACGCACCTAGAGGCCGTGCTCTGCAACAAGGGAAGCCACTGCAATGAAAGGACCGCACACCGCAACGAAGAGTAGCTGCCGCTCACCGCAACCAGAGAAAGCCCATGCGCAGCAACCAAGACCCAACTCAGCCAAAAAAAAAAAAAAAATGAAAAGAAAAAGAAACATTAAATAAAGAGTTGCTAATCAGCTAGATACTTTTACTCCTGTAGGGATAGAAGTAATTACGGTAGCTGATGCAAAGTATCCTCCTGAGTCCACAGCTATCCCTATGGTAAACATATGATGGGCCCACAAGAGAACTCCTAAAAAACCAGTGGGCATGACTCATACTATTCCCAGATAGCTGAAAGGCAATTTTTGTCCTAAATAGTATGTAATGATATGTGAGTTTATAACAAACCCTGTTAGGCCATGAATACAGACTTCAGGGTGAGCGAAGTATCAAAATAGGTGTTGGTATAGGATTCGGTCTCCTCCTGCAGGGTCAAAGAAAGTAGTGTTTAGATTTCTATCTCTTAACAGCATGGCAATTCTGGCTGCTTGGACTGAGATTGGTAATTATAGTAATATGGCTATAGTTGGGGAAGATTAAACAAATAATGGTGTTTGGTATTGGGATATGACTGCTGGTTTTGTATTAAAGACTATAGTAATAAAAGTAATAATACCAGGAATTGAGGAGACACCTGCTGAATGTAAGGAGAAAACAGTTAGGTCGACAGAGGCTCCTGCATGGGCCAGATTGCAGGCTAGAGCTGAATACACGGTTCCACTGGTACCAGAACCAGCTTCTACTATTGGTGATATGAGTAGGAGTAAGAATGATGGGGGAAGTAGTCAAAAGTTTATATGATTTATTGGGGGAAATGCTACTTCAGGTGTCTGAGTTATTAGTGGCCCAAGTCAGTTTTCAAAGCCTGCAATCATAACGGGTACAGCTATAAAGAAAATTATTACAAGTGCAGGGACTGTTATGACTACCTTACAGATTTGGGCATCTCCAAGTAGCGGTCCAGGTCAGCATAGCTCAGCCTGGATTAATATAATTAAGGTGCTGCCTGCTACTCCAGCTCAAGCACCAAATAGGAAATATAAAATGCCAATATCTTTGTGATTGGTTGAAAAGAATCAGCAGTGTATGAACAGAGGTAAAATGACTGAGTTAGCATCAGACTGTAAATCTAAAGACAGAGATTGAGCCCTCTTTCTGGCAAACCCTGTGGTGAATCAACAAATTGAATTGTAACTTCAGAGAAGCAGCTTCAATTCTGCCAGTGATTTTCCTGCCTTTTTTTTTCTTTTTTTCTTTCTCAAATGAAGAAGAAGTAGACTGAAGCCAGTTGACTAGAGGATTTGCCTGTTAACTAAAGTTTCCTGGGGTTAAAACTCATCAATCTCGTAAAGATTTGGCTTAAATACTGTGTTTGCTTTACATTCAATTGATGTAGAATAAAGTCTTGCAATCCTTATTTTTAGGAATTAAGTAAATTTCACTTGTTTAGGGTTTTGAAAGCTCTTGGTCTGAACTAACCTAAATTCCTAGTCCAGCACCGATAGAATGGGTGTTGTGTGTAGTAATCGTGTGGGTATTGTGATTGGTAATGATAGGAAGGTTATTTCTTTGTATGTTCAAATTGTTTTGTGTTTGTGTTGTTTAATGAAGGGAATAGAGTTAGTGATGTGGAGTATGTTAGCTGCAAGTAGAAATGTATGCTGAGGACTGCTATGATGGCTATTAGTGTTGGTAGAATGATGTTGTCATTTTTGTTATCTCTTGGATAATTATTCATTTGGGTAGAAACCCTGATAGTGATGGGCGATGTCCTAATGATACTATAATGGTGAGGGAAATGATTGTGATGGGAGGTGTTTTATCTCATGTGTGTGATAATGATACTCTTGTAGTACATGATCTGGGCATAAATAAGAAGAAGATAGTCTTGTTATGATATAAATTAGTATGTTTAGGATTGTTATAATCTGAATATACATTATAATAGCTGTTATTCATCCTATATGGGCAATTGATGAGGAGGGTGAAATATTTTCCAGGTGAGTATGGCGAAGTCTGCCTCAGCCTCCAGCTATGATTTATAATATCACTATGATTAATAGTATATTTAGGTTGATGGATGGTGACATGTGGTATAAAACTGATAGGGGTGCAATTTTTTCATGTTGATAGCATCAGGTCTGCTGTTCATGGGATGCCTTGTGTGACTTCAGGCACTCAGAAGTGAAATGGGGAAAGTCCTACTTTTGTGACAAGGGCGATTGTCATGAGGGTGGATGCTGCTGGATTAAAGATTTTTGTTATTCATTGTGCTCTTTGACCAGAGTATATTAGATTAATGATAATAGCCATTATAAGTAGTATTGATGCGGTGGACTGTTTTAGGAAATATTTGTTGGATGCTTCTGTAGCTTATGGGTTCATGTTTTTTATTAGAATGGGGATACCATTAACCAGTGTGAGCTTGTTATACAATTATATTTCCTGAGAAAATGGTCAGTGGAATGTTGGTAAAAACAATGAGAGTTTATTAGCACAGGGAGGATATACAAAAATATTTTGGGGGTATGGGCCTGAAGCTTACTTAGAGAACTTTACTATATAGCATGTGGTGTAATGTGGTACGTAGCATGGAGAATGTAAAATTATTAGGAAGAATTCAATTCCAGGAATAAGAGCATTGAAACCTCTGTGATTTACTCTATCAAAGTAACTCTTTTGTCAGACATATTTCTTAAATTTGTGGTGGGTTGCCTGGTATGATGACACGTAGTGAAAACTCTCATATACATAGGGTTAATGTTAGTCGTAAAAAACTTTTTATAAGAGACGTATGCGTTGATCATATCAAAATTGTAGGTGGGAGGCTCAAATTCATAGAAAGGAGATTGTTAGATGTGTTTTCATGATGACTTGGGCTGTATATAATTCTGGCACCTAGGGATTGTCGAATGCTCCTAAAAATAGATTGCTGTGGAAATGTTTATTATAGGGAAATTGACACATTCTCTAGGAGGGACGGGGTGAATGGGCCTGCTACATTTTCTACATTGAAGACATATACGGGTTTTGATTCTACTTCTGTTAAATCAAGTGGGGCTTCATTGGATTTCTGCTACTGCGGAGATAATCAAATTCTGGGTAGGGATCAGGAGAAAATTAGTCATAGGTGTTCTTGTGTAATAATTACTGTTGAAAGTGTAAATGATCCATTTATCTGTAAGACTGAGAATGGAATAACTGCTACATTACTTCATATGAGATGATTGTCTGTGCTCTTGTTCCTAGAGCTCCAGTGAGTGAGTATTTTGAATGTGAAGTTCATCCAGATCTGAGGATGGAATAAATGGCTAGGTGTGATATGGCTAATAGAAATAATATGCCTACATTTATATTAATTAGTGGATAAGATATGGGAAGAGGAATTCATGTTGTGAGAGCCAGGGTTAAGGCTAGCACTGGGGCAATAATATATAAATTGATGATGTTGATGGACATAGTGGTTCTTTAATAAGTAATTTGAATGCCTCAGCAATGGGTTGTGATCATCCATGGGGGCTGATGATTTTTGGCCCTTTCTGGATTTGTATATAGCCTAGGATTTTCCATTTAGTTAATATGAGGAATGCTCTGGTGAATTAAGTTGGGTAATTTGTGAAAGAATGTTGATTATAAACATATTCTTAGGAAGAGGACTTGAACCAGTGCAGAAAAAGTTTCAGTTTTACATAATTACCGGGCTCTGCCACCGTAACGAACCCTGTTCTACAGCAGGGTATGTATAAATTAATTGAAGGTAGATTATATCATCATTTAGTTTGAAGACATTTTGTAAAGTAAGCCGTATTGCTCTTGTCCTTTCATACTGGAAGAAATCTGCAATAGACAGAAACCAACCAGGATGACTCCAGTCTGAGCTCAGATCACGTGAGACTTTAATCGTTGAACAAACAGACAATTAATAGCAGTTATACCATTGAAATGTCGTGATCCAGCATCAAGGTCATAAACCATATTGCCCATATGAACTCCAGAATACAATTACACTGTTATCCCTAGTAAAACTTGTTCCATTGATCAGTGTTTTAGAAGAACAGGTGATAAAGCATTTTGACTAGCTGGCCTAAATTTTAATCACTCAGAAGTGGTTTTATTCTCCAAAAAATAAATGGCGCACGGGCTCAAGACACACCGGCTTCAGTAGTTGTGGCGTGCAGACTCAGTAGTTGTGGCCCACTGGCTTAGTTGTTCCGTGGCACGTGAGATCTTCCCGGGCCGGGGATCGAAGCGGGTCCCCTGCATTGGCAGGCGAATTCTTAATCACTGCATCACCAGGGAAGTCCCCTTTTAATAAGTCCCCTTTTAAAGGGAGAATCGCAGTCTCCCTTTTACTATACCTTAAGCCCAAAGAATCCATGGAAAATGGTTACAGAAAATAAGACAATAAAATATTGTAAGGACTATAACAGAAGCATATAGTACACAGTTCATAGAGACACATCCCAAGCAGTTACAAAGTATATTAAAAGGGAGGCTGCAATTTTAAAAGAATAAGAAAAATTATACCCACAAACTCCCAATCTTTCCTGAAACGTTGCAATCTGAAACCCTATTGTAGGAAGCAGAAGATTTCAGGAGACATTCTACAAATGAAGGACTCCAAACCCTGTGGTTGGATAAGGAATTCTGGAAGGAAGGTATCCTCACCCAAGGAGAGCAGGTTCCTATACTTCTCTAACATCATATCCCTGTACAATTCCCATTGATCTTGGTCCAGGCATTCTCACTCCTCTTGAGAGAAATCTATGGCCACATCCTGGAATGTCAGCAGTCCCTGAAATTCAAAGTACACATGCCATGTGGCCACGGGAAGAGTTCATAATGCGACCCAAGAAGAAAACAGCAAGTTAAGAGAACTGCTTTTAATTTAGAAGAGTGTCTTCAATTATCCACTAATATATATATATATATAGATAGATAGATAGATATTTTTTTTTTACAAAGTAACTTTCTCTACCTTATTTCTAACTACAAGAAAAGAGTATGGCATGTGATCCACAAAACCAGTATAGAGACTATACTTGTCTGGAAAAGAAATGATAAAATGATGGTTTCAACACAGGCATATGCATTTTTGAGTGTTTTATTTATATCAAATTGGATAAAGTGTGTGTATTTCTCATACAGAAAAGACATGTCGAGGTAGAAATGTACCTTTCAACTATTCATGGGTACACAAGTACACTGGGGAGATTGTAAAAGTGCAGATTGTGATTCAGTAGGTCCGGTGGGCCTGAGTTCTATTTTTTTAACAAGCTCATTTTTAACTAGTGATGCCACAGTCTCTGATTCATTAACCACAACTGTGAATATCAGAGACATAATTAGAAAGGTAAAAATTCATATTTAATTTTGAACTTAAAGTGTTTTATGGATTTTACACCTTTAATAGAATAGTGAGCACAGCAGCAACAATCATTTGTGAATATTTACTGTAGACTGTGTCTTTTTCTAACTTTTTCGTGTAGGATTCCTGGAAAAAGACCTGGGCTGCGGCCACAGTGGGCGTGGCCCCCAGGCCGGGCCGCCCCTCCAGGACCCCCCCGACGGGGCCCTGCGCTCCTGGCGGCTCCCTCCCCCGCCGCCCCGCTCCCTCCCGGAAGGCCTCGGGGCAGAGCGGTCCCACCCACTGCGCGCTGAACAGAGCCCGCGTTTCCTCAGAGCTGGAACTCCCGGCTCGGGCGGGGTCTCTTCCCTCCGCCGTCACGGAACTGCCCCGGAGCCCGAGGGGAGGGCCACCTCACTGAGGCTGCCGGCTCTGGAGGTGCCCCGGCGGCCGAAGCCGTGACAGTCGCGGGGACGGCGGGCCGGGTAAGTGGGCGCCGACCCTCCGCCTGGTCCGGTGCCCGGGCGGCAGCACAAGACCAGCTTCTGAGGGGCAGGGTTTCGCTGCCACCCGCCGCTGCTGTGCAGAAAGAGCGGCCTCCAGCGTCTGGTCCCCGGGAACTTCGGTCCCTCCTCTCGCCCCTGCCCTCGGCCTGGCTCGCGAGGCCTGGTGGGCGTGGGGAGCGGGTCGGCCTGAGCGTCCTGAGGGGAAACGGGGCAAGGGAGGCGCAGGGTCCGGCTGCAGCGTCAGCGCCCCTCCTCCCGACTGCGGGGAAAGCGGCTGAAAACTCCTCCCGAGGCGCGCAGGCCCCTTATTCAGCCGAGTCCCTCTGCGCTCCTTCCTCCCTGAGCTAAAGTACCGGGGGGAGGGGACAGGGCAGGGGACTGGTGCAGGTAATGGGGAACATCAAAAGGTGATTGTTAACTAAGGAAAACCAGCTCTCCCAAGGTGAGGAATGCGGCGCTTTTCTTTGTATGGGCTCACTGAATTCCTTCCTTTGATATGCACCTCAGCTCTCTGGGGCCTGCATTCTGTATTTGCATATCCTGAGTGCCTCAGGGCCCGCCGGCTCACATTGGAGGGCTGCAAGTGCTGAAGACTGTGGCATCCTTTGTTTACTGATAGGGCAAGAAATATTCCATTTCCCACAGGCTTGAGGGGCAGACAGTGAAAAAAGTCGGAGAATCTCACTCGGCATGTACTTTGGTTTACATATAGACAATATTTATACTTAACTGTGCTAATAGAGGTTCTCAAGTCCAATCAACTTGTACTACTGCCCTCTATGTATCAATTCCATCAATATCATAAGATAAATGCCTATAGAATTGACTTAATCCATTTAAATAGGATAATGATTTTTAAAGGAAACATAATAGAAATATAACAACAAAACCTTTACCACTAAAGGCTGGGTCTGGAACAACCTAAATAAATGTTCCATTGTTAAAATATTGAAAGATGTATTCAATAGAAATATCAACAAAAATGGCAAATAATAAGGGTAGCAGAATGTTGAAATGTTCTATCTTTATCATTAAAGTGGCAGAAAATCATTTATTAGTAGGCACTGGGGGCAGAAGATGCCTGATTTTATACCTTTGTCATATTTGTGCAGTTGTTTCAACAAGTAACTTAAAGACAAAATGGAAAAACAAGGAGGTTTGTGCCTGAGATCATGTTGATGTGAAACCAGGGATGGCCACCTTGTGCCAGGTGAGTTAAGTTTACCTGGCAGGTAGACCGCAGAGCTCCTGGGAAGCAAGGGTTGGAATTTTTCTGCTGGGTGCCCCTTAGGTTCTGTGACTTGACTGACTGACTGTGAGTCATGTTTCGGGAAAGACCTGATCACAGGAAAAGGGTGGGAATAGAGTGCTTTGGGGAGCAGCTAACAACATTCATCACAGCTCACGGCCTGAATGAATTTTAAAGAAACAGGAAAACAAATGCTTCTTATGGAATCAGAGAATGTGAGGGCTGGACAATCCCAGAAAATGAGGAACACCCATCCCATTTTCCAGATGACAAAACAGAGGTCCAGCAAGGTGAAATCCCTCACCCAAGTTGCACCCGTCTCTCCTCCCCACTACGTGGTTCATGAAAGCAGGACTCTTCCTGTCTTGATCACTGCTGAACCCCAAAAAGGGCCAGGCATCTAGGAGCTGCTCCAAAAATTTGGGTTGACTGTAGGAACAATGCTATTTCTTTCTTTCTCACTCTTATTCAGGATTGTGCCAAGAACTCCCCAGGTTGCAATGTAATTCGATAAATGTAAATATTAATTGAGTTTTGTTGTGATGAGGACTTAGGCTTTGAAGGTAACAGACTTGGTTCAGATCTTGGTTCTGCCACTCCATAGCTGTTTGGCTTTGGGAAAATTACTAAACCTCTCTGAGATTATTTCCTCCTTTGTAAAGTGGGGATAAATCTATCTGAGCCAGCAGAGCACCTGCATGAGAGATGTGCACTAAATATTGGTCTTTCTCACTCTCCTACGCCATCTCTCTGTTCTTCCCAGAGAAGCTGTACAGAAGGATATAGTACTTTTTTTTTTAAAATAGTTAACTAATTAATTAATTAATTTGTTTTTGGCTGCGTTGGGTCTTCGTTGCTATGCGCAGGCTTTCTCTAGTTGCGGCAAGCGGGGGCTACTCTTTGTTGCGGTGCGCGGGCTTCTCATTGCGGTGGCTTCTCTTGCTGCGCTTGTTGTGGAGCACCGGTTCTAGGCGCGCGGGCTTCAGTAGTTGTGGTCTGCAGGCTCAGTAGTTGTGGCCCATGGGCTTAGCTGCTCCGCGGCATGTGGGATCTTCCCTGACCAGGGCTCGAACCCATGTCCCCTGCCTTGGCAGGCAGATTCTTAACCACTGCCCCACCAGGGAAGTCCGATATAGTACTTTTTAAAGAGGGGTTTGAATTTATTTCAGATTGTGTACATTTTTCTTGTAGGAAAGATTATTCCACTATAGAAACATAAACACGCAAAACCACTCCAAATGCAGTATTCTATGGTTTAGATATTATCAGTCACATTTCACAAGTAATTGGGCAAATGCCAAAGCACTAGTTACAGGGGCGTAAGAAGACTCAAATCTGGGGTGACCCCACCCCAATTTCAAGAGCAGGGTGTGCTTTTCAAATCCATGTTTCATCTGGTCTTTGTTTCTCATCCATCCTCTGTGTCTGCCTTTCTCAAGAAGGCTCAGATCCTCGGCTTTCACACCCTCCCGGCTGGCTGTGCCCCAGCTCCCTGCCTGGAACCTCTGCGTGCCTGGGTGTGCCTGCTCCCCCTGTGCATCAGCAGCTTTGCCAGGGAGCTGCTGTATCGTGCACTGCTTGCTGTACCCAGAGTACCTGGACCCTTCTGGTACATGAAGTGTACCCTTCTCACCATGTGTGCAGCCCATCCCCTTACCTTATATCCTGCCTCTAAGCCAGGCTTGGGGTGACTACAGTGTGCATTCAGCTGTGTGAGGTGCTGGGATCAAAGTGAAGTTCCCAACTTTTGAAGTGGCAGGCTTGAGGGGCACACAGTGATTTAAAGTTGGGTCACCTGACTTAAAGGGGGGACTGATTGATTTAAAGCCAAGGCAGCTGACTTAAAGCCTGCGTCCCTCAGCTGCAGGATGAGACCAACTTTGGCGGTGCACGGGTTCGCTCCAAGCCAGCACTGCTGCTCAGGAAGAGATTCCAGTAGCGCCTTTGTGCAGGGGGACTTGGTCCGTTGTCTTGCCCCTGCCCTCAGAGGGGGGCCACCTGCTCTTCTGGAGAATCAGGGAGGGGGAAGTGCAGAGTCCCGTCTGGAGTTGCGGCACCGCTTGTCTGATGGCAGGGAAAGGGGGACAGGGCTGTGTGGTGTCCTGGGGCTGGACTCACCAGGTCGACTCAGCCTCTCAGCCTCCTAACCTCCCCCACACACACTCCACAAGAGTTTCCAATAATATGTAATTGCGCCTTAGGTTCTCGGTCTTCAAACTCATCCCCAGGCTCCCAGGTCCCTTGATTCAGCCAATTCCTCTGTGCTCTTTCTTCTATTAGATACAGTCCCAGAGAGAGGGGCTGGGGGATGGGACTGGTGGGATGCCGGCAACACTGGCCTCAGCTGACTAAAGAGATCCGGGGCCTGCGCTATCACACATGTGCGAGGACCCTTAAGGAGGAATCGAGGGGGCCAGTTAGAGGCATTCCTTGCTGCCTCAAGTGAGTATGGATCACCGTCGGGTGGGGAGCACGCTGACCCCTGAGAAGTACTGTTAGGAGGATGTGTTCCTCCCTCGGCTTCAAGGACGTGGGTGGGCTTCAGGGCTCCAGTTCCCCTCCAGGCCTCCAGGTCCGACTGCACCGCAGCGGCCTTGCAGACCCGCTTTCCTGTCCCAGAACTTGCCAGGCTCCAGGAAGAATCCAGACAGAAGAGATGGTGCCTGAGGGCTCCAGCTTGAAAAGTGCTGTCCCTGGGGACCCAACAGTGGAGGGAGGAAGGGTGAAGGGTGTGGGGGGGTGGGGTCGGGAGGGGTGGCTGCCCTGGGAGACGTTGAGAGAGAAATATCGCCCCCCACACCCCCTGCCCCTGCAACTGACCCATTGATGCCATAGGATCTCAGGGCCTTTTAGTCAGAGATGCCTCTGCTTCTTTACTCCTGTGTTCAAAACTATGCAAAACCAACTCTTCATCCTCTTGCTGCCTTGCCAGGGCTTTTAAAGCACTGTTCTTTTGAAGCACTCGTTCCCTAAACTGCAGTTTGGAGCTGTCCCAGCTATTTAAAAGTGTTCTCCTTAAACTGAGACTAAATCCTACTCTTTTGGAAAAACGGCCTTCACTTCACTGGAGATCATCTTTTCTGCCCATTCCTTCCTTCTACTGCTCTCTTAAGAACCCCTGTGCTCAAAGAGCTTGGTGATTTATTTTTTGCTTGATGTCAAAAAGAAACCTTCCCCATGCACCCCAAAAAGCTTTCCTGGAACATAGGTGTTTCACAACCATGACAGTGTTTTGCAGTTAGTATACACTGTGTAGAGTGCCTAGCAATCCCTCCAAGAGCCAGAGGTGAGCAGACCTTTACTTATTTGATTGGATGCCCTTCAAGTTTAGGAAGGTCCCATTCTTATGACCCAGCAGGTAAGACAGAGCCCTGGATGGCTGTGGCTGTGATTAGATAACTTCTGATGATTTTATTTCCCTTACTGAGCTGCTGCTTCTAGGTTAAATTCGTTTTATTACCTGTCCATTTTTAAAGAAAGGCTGACAAAGTCACTGGAATAGGTCAGGAGTCTGAACTCAGGGTTGGTCAAAGGTACTCACAGGGAGGAAGGTGGATAAAAATAGGTGGGTAAAATAGGAGGGTTGGCAAGTACAGCCAGGACACCCGTGTTCATCATGCATACTAATAAAGGCCAGAATCTCCTCATTTATCTCTGGTGGGAAGTTCTGATGGTTTCACAGGATCAGACTCAAATCATATTCAAACTAGGGGATTTCCCTGAGCATAAAAGGAAGTATCCGTCCCTAGCAGGAGTCGCTGCAGAGGAATAAAGACGTAGATGTAGAGAACGGACCTGAGGACACAGGGAGGGGGAAGGGTAAGCTGGGATGAAGTGAGAGAGTGGCATGGACATATATACACTACCAAAGGTGAAATGGATAGCTATTGGGAAGCAGCTGCATATAGCACAGGGAGATCAGCTCAGTGCTTTGTGACCACCTAGAGGGGTGGGATAGGGAAGGTGGGAGGGAGACACAAGAGGGAGAGGATATGGGGATATATGTATACGAATAGTTGATTCACTTTGTTATACAGCAGAAGATAACACAACAAGGTAAAGCAATTATACTCCAATAAAGATGTTAACAACAACAACAACAAAAAACCCCCAAATCTACGTCAATCAAGCCAACGGAGACAATGTATGTGTTTACAGTTCAAGAAATCCACAAGGGAATCCTTTATTCTGTAGGCAATGAATGGTCCATTCGAAAAGGAAAAAACTTTCTAAAATGTTGTCTTTCCATTTATTGTTCAGAACATCATTTTTATACCTCTGCATTTCTTACTATTCAAAGCCAAGTCACGTGAGTTACAGGGAAGCAGCTGATGGATTTAAAGTTGGGTCACTTGATTTAAAAACCAGTGGCAGTTGATTGATTTAAATCCCGGTCATATGACATGAGGAGGGGGTGCTAAAAACTGCTTTTTCATCTCTGGCTCAGAATATCATATTTACCTTGGTTTTTCTTATGATTTAGAAAACTTGAGCTGTCTCTCCTTGGAATCATCAGGAGAAAAATACAGTATTTCAGGTTCATTCTTGAAACCAACTTCTCACGGTTAAGGTGTATTGGCTAAAAGATCTTCCTTCTTCAAGAGATTCCAAACCTCTGTAAGACACTTCATTGTAATTGGAGAAAAAAGAAGAATGAATTCAGGCCAGCAGCTGCAGGAGGCCAAGGCAGCCCCCAGGACTAGGGAAGGAGGAGGAGGAAGGGCTGAGAGTTGCCATTAGAGCAGACAACCTCCAGGGGGCGCTGAAGCACCGGCAGAGCCCACCTGCCACTCCCAGTTTGGCACTCCAGGGTCAGATTTGGGTTTGGAGATGGGCTTGCTGTAACCCCAAGGAGGTGAGCAGAGAGGAGGAGTTGATTACCGGTCTCCTCTGACTCTCTGACCCAAATTGCCTGGCTTCACAGGGGGGACAGGGTTTTGCTTTCAGCAAACTGATGGGGCACTTCCAGGCTGGTCGGGTTGCCCAGTGGCCCGACAGCCTGACAGGCTGACTGCGGTGTGACCGCCCTTTGTTTCTCCAGAATCTGTGCATCAGGAGGTGCATGGGTGCGGGAGCCCATCCACCGCCCCTCCCCCCAAGGGGGATGGCACCTTCCCTGGCTGTACCCTATGATCACCAGGTACTTGAAATGAATGCAAGTTTTTTGACGTCAAGGAAAAGCTCACATAACCGTTTCTTCCTCATAATGTGTGGGATTTACTATAATGGAAGGACATTAGAAAGAACAGGTAGAAAACTCACCTGTTGGTCTCCATGTAGGAGTTTATTTTGAATGAATCCCTCCTACGTGAGTAGATAGCAGAGGTTTATTTTTGTTCCCGTGTGTGTAGTTGTGGCAGAGGATGTAGGTATGGTGATTTGAAGCCCTCAAAGAAATATTCTCAGAACTCTCAAGATTTCTCTTGATCGGAACCGAAAGAGACCTGGAAAAGGAGGAAAAGAAAAGGAGGAGGGAGAACGAATGACTGTTTCTCAGTAAATTCGCCTTCCTGGTGGATTGTTCTGTCTTCTCATTTCTTTTAACTTCTATGTATGTCTAATGGAATAATGTAGAAAGGCTGATTTTTATGCTTTAAAAGATTTTACATCACAAAGAAACTAGAAGTGGCTAACAGAGCTTATTCAAATCAATTTTGCATAGAGACTTTGATATTAAATTTGGATACTAAAATGGGTTTATCCCAATTTTCTCTTTCTTTTTGAGTGAATATTTGTAACATATTTTTGTAGATAATAATTTATCCTAGATATACAAAATTGTGAGAATGGGTACCATTTTTTACCACTTAAATGATTTCTTTTAAATGAATAGATTGTACACTTTAAATGCCAATGTTGTGTCTTACGTGTTGTTTTTTAATTCCTTGATTTCCAAAACTTGTGTTTATTTAATTGATTTCTATCTAATAATCTGTGTCTCCCCTTTATTGTTTCTTACTTTATATTTTATTGATCTATAGTTAATTTACATTATTATATTAGTTTCAGAGGTACAGCATAGTGATTCATAAATGTTTAGGTTCTTCTCCATTTGTAGTTATTATAAAAGAGTGGCTATATTCCCCATGCTATACAGTACATCACTGTAGATTATTGATTTTATACATAGTGGATTGTACCTCAAAATCTCCTACCACTATTTTGCCCCTCCACCCTATCTCTCCCTGCTGGTAACCACTAGTCTGTTCTTTAATCTGTGAGTCTGTTTTTTTTGTTGTTGTTGTATTCAATTTTTTTAGATGCCACGTGTAAGTGATAACACACCATGCTTGTTTTCTCATAACATACCATGCTTTTTTTCTCATAACATGCCATGCTTGTTTTCTCTGTGGCTTATTTTACTAAGCATAATACCCTCCAAATCCATCCATGTTCTTGCAAATGGCAAAATGTCATTTTTTTGCTGAAGTCATCATAAAAAATCTTTTTTATCCGCTAAGCTATTGATGAACATTTAGTTTGACTCTATATCTTGGCTATGGCAAATAACACTGTTATGAACATTGGTGTGCAGTTATTTTTTTTTGAAATAGTGTTTTTGTTTCCTTCTGATATACCCAACAGTGGAATTGCTGGATATTATGGTAGTTCTATTTTTAGGTTTTTGTGGAACCTCCATTCTGCTTTCCACAGTAGCTGCACTACTTCACATTCACATCAAGAGTGTACAAGAGTTTCCCTTTCTCCACATCCTCACTAACCTTTGTTATTTGTGATCTTTTGGATGACAGCCATTCTGACAAGACTGAGGTGATATATCTCATAGTTTTGATTTGCATTTTACTGCCGATTAGCTATGTTTAGCATCTTTGTGAGTTCTGACTGTCTATATGTAGTTTTTCCTTGGAAAAAATGTCTATTTAGGTCTTCTCATTTTTTTAAAAAAGATTTTGGGTGTTTTTTTTGATATTGAGTTGTATGTGCTGTTTCTGTAGTTTAGGTATGAACCCTTGCTTGGTCATCTTTTTTGATGTTAACCTCTTATCATGTGCAAATATTGTCTCTCCCTCAGCAGGTTGTCTTTTCATTTTGCCTTTGGTTTCCTTTGCTGTGCAAAATCTTTTAAGTTTAGTGAAGTCCCATTTGTTTATTTTTGCTTTTGTTTCATTTGCCTTAGTAGACTGAACCTAAAACTGTTGCTATCATTTATGTTGAAGAATGTTCTATATTTTCCTCTAGGGGTTTTATGGTTTCTGGTCCTACATTTAGATCTTTATTCAGTTTTGCATTTATTTTATATATGGTGTGCTAAAATAATCTAATTTTATTCTTTCCCATGTAGCTGACCAGTTTTCCCAGTACCACTTATTGAAGAGACAGTTTTTTCTCCATATTGCCTGCTTTGTCATAAATCAATTAAATATAAGTGTGTGGGCTTATTTCTGGGATCTCTATTCTATTCCAGTGATCTTTGGGTCTGTTTTTGCTCTGGTACCTTTCTCTTTGATTACTGTCGCTTTGCAGTATAGTCTGAAGTCAAGGTGTGTGATGCCTCCAGCTGTGTTCTTTCTCAAGATTGTTTGGCTATTTGGGGTCTTTGTGTTTCTATACAAATTTTAAAATGACTTTTTCAAGTTCTGTGAAAATGCTTTGGTATTCTGATAGGGATTGCATTAAATCTGTAGATTGTCTTTGGTAGTATGGTTATTTTAACAGTATTAATTCTTCCAGTCGATGCACATGCTATATTTTTCCATCTTTTTGTGTTGTCTTCAACTTCTTTCACCAATGGCTGATAGATTTCTGAGCACATGTCTTTTACCTGCTTAGGTGTGTTTATTCCTAGGTATCTTATTCTTTTTGATGTCATTGCATATGGTATAGTTTTCTTAATTTTTCTCTCTGACAGCTTTGAGTTTTGTTTTTTCTTCTTTTTCTAATTCCTTCAGGTGTAATGTTAGGTTGTTTATTTGATATTTTTCTTGATTCCTAAGAATAAGCTTGTATCACTATAACTTCCCCCTGTGAACTGTGTTGGCTGTGTCCCATAGATTTTGGATCATTGTATGCTCATTTTCATTTGTCTTGGGTATTTTTAGAATCCCTCTTTAATTTCTTCAGTGTTCCTTTCTTCCCCTTTTATTCCCTTCATCTGTGATGTGAGGACTATCTTTAATATTATGTTTGGATTTCTTTCAGTTTTGTTTGTGTGTGTGTGTGTGTGTGTGTGTGATTATTTAAGTTGCTGAGCTCTTAATTTCACATGGACACTAACAACCCTGCATTGTTACTCTGCTCCCCCACAGTTACTGAATTTGACCTTATATTTTACATCTACCTGTTTTGTGTGTCCCTTAACTTCTTATTGTGAATATAGATGATTTTATTACTGTTTTTTTTTCATCCTTCCTATTAGCTGTGTCCATGGTTGATTTACTACCTTTGTTGAATATTTGCCTTAACCAATGAGGTTTTTCCTTTAGTAAGTTTCCTTTCCTAATTTTTATGTTTCAATCGTGACCTTTTCTTTTTCACTTAGAAAAACCCCTTTGAGGTTTCTCATAAAGCTGGTTTGGCGATGCTGAGCTCTTTTAGTTTTGCTTCTCTGTAAAACTTTAGATCTCACCATCAAATCTGAAGGAGAGCCTTGCTGGGTAGAGTATTTTTGCTTATAGGCTTTTCCCTTTCATGACTTTAAATATACCATGCCACTCCCTTCTGGCATGCAGAGGTTATCCTGAAAAGTCAGCAGATAACTTTATGCAATTTCCCATGTTTGTAACTTGTTGCTTTTCCTTTGCTCCTTTTAATAGTGTCTTTTTATCTTTATTTTTTTTTTCCATTTTAATTACAATGAGTCTTGGTGTGGTCCTCTTTGGGTTGATCTTGTTTTGGCCTTACTGTGTTTACTGGACTTGGATGTCTGTTTTCTTTCCCAGGTTAGGGAAGTTTTCAACTCTTATGTCTTCAGGTATGTTCTACACTGCTTTGTCTTTCCTTTTTGCTTCTGGGACCAGTATAATGCAAATATTAGTACACTTGATGTTGTTTCACAAGTCTGTTCAACTTTCCTCATTTCATTTTAATCTATTGTTTTACCGTTCATCTTCAGTGATTGCCAGTACTCTGTCCTTCAGTTTTCTGATTCATTCCTCTGTAACATTTAGTCTACAGTAGTTTCCTTTAATGTATTTTTCATTTCAGTTATTGTATTCCTCATCTCTGTTTTGTTGTTCTTTAATGGTCTAACTCTTTTTAAAAAAATTCTAACTTCTTGCTCTGGTCGTCCATTCTTCTCCTGAGTTCTTTGATCATCTTTACAGTCATTACCTTGAACCCTTTGTTGAGGAGATTGGCTATCTCCACTTCACTTAGATCTTCTTCTGAATTCTTATCTTGGTCCTTCATTTGGATCGTGTTTCTGTGTCACCTCATTTTTCTTAACTTCCTGTTTTTATTGCTATGTGTGTAGTAGGTTCGTTACATTTCCTGACCTTGGGGAAGTGGCCTTTTGTAGGAGCTGTCCTATGGGTCCCAGCAGCCCCCTCTCCCCTGGTCACTAGAGCTGTATATTCTAGGTGTACCCCCTATGTGGGCTGCTTGGGCTCTTCTGCTGTGGCGGGCTGACTACTGTGGGTAGTCTGGTAGGCTTGGCTGCCCCCAGACTGCTTGTTTGCCAGGCTCTGCCTTGTATGGAGGCTGTCTGTGCTGCTTGGTGAGACTAAATCATAAGGCAGCTGGCTGCACAACTCTGGGGGACACCAAATCTGGTGCTGGTTCACTTATGGGTAGAATTGCAGTCCAGGTGATATCAGGCCTAGTGCCCAGTCACTGGTTCTGGGGCTATGCTGCCTACTGGGAGGAAGAGACAGGTTCTGCGTTCTGGCTGCAGGGCCCAGGAGCCACAGAGTTGGTGTTGGATCACTGTTCCTGACACAGCTCTCTGCAGGGCCGGGGGTATCCCTAATCTTGTGTTGGCATTCTGATGGGCGGGGTCAGGACCCAGCTGAGTCCATGGCTGCTTCTGGCCTGCAATTAAGTGGCCTGGTTACACAGGCTGCTGGGCTGTGGTATTCCTGGAGCTGGTGTGTGCCTGTTGGTGTATGAGGCTGATCCCACTGCTAAAGCAGGTTTGCTGTTGGGTAGGTCCAAGCTCCATCCAGTCCCTGTGCAGTTACCACCTGCCCATGGTGAGGCTGACTCCAAGGCCAGAGCAGGCTCACTTGTCAGAGGGGCCAGGGACTCTGGGGCTGGTGCCTGTCCACTGAGGTGTGGAGGCTGGTCCTGGGGCTTTTGGTGGCTGGACCCATGTCCAGGGGCAGCTGTGCACTGAGAGGATCTGAAGGCAGCCTGTTTGCTGGTGGATGGGGCTATGCCCCTGCTCAGTTAGTTGCTTGGCCTGCAGCATCCTAGTACTTGTGTCTGTAGTCTGGTGGAAATGGGTGGGGCTCGGTCCTGAGGCTGATAAGCTACAGGGAGGATTCTGAAATTATGCTTGCTGGTACCAGCATCCACGAGGTAGAAGGAGCTCCCCCGAATGGCTGCTGCCAGTGTCTCTGTCCCTGAGGCTGTGCTGTAGTTGCCTCATGCCTCTCTGGGAGACTCTCCAAGATCAGGAGGTAGGTGTGACCCGGGATCCTTTCAAATGACTGCTTCTGTTCTGATTCTCAGATCACGTGGGATTTTGTGAGCATCTTTTAAGAGTGGAATCTCTATTTCCCACAACCCTCTGGCTCTCTGGAAAATAAGCACTACTGGTCTTCAAAGCCCAACTTTCTAGGAACTCTTCTTTCCACAACAGGATCCCTGGGCTTGGGAGCCTGATGTTGGCTTCATACCCCTTGCTACCTGGGAGCACCTCTGAAATTGTAATTATTCTCCCATTTGTGGGCCACCCACTTGGTGGTATGGGTCTTGACTCTATTGAGATTTTGCCCTTCCTTTCTGTCTTGTCGAGGTGCCTTCCTTATATCTTTAGCTGTAAAACATCTTTTATGGTAGGTCCCGGCCTTTTTCATCAATTGCTGTTCTGTAAACAGTTGTGACTTTGGTGTGCCCATGAGAGGCATCAAGCTCTGGGTCTTTGAATGCTACCATGTTGGACAATCTCTCTACTTCATTCTTAAATCATATTATTTAAGTTTTCTTAGTATCTTATTTGATTAGCGACAGTTTGAAATTTATTATCACTCATGTTTACTTCACCTGTTTAAAAAAATTGAATAGTGCATTCATTCAGTTTGAAATGAAGGTAGTGACCTGTGAATTTCCATACCTCAAAAATCAAGGATAGGACAAAAGCCTTTTCTACTTGTGTTACCCTCAAACTCTGCACCCCACCCCAGCCTGGGGATTAACCTCTTTCACCCATGCTCACCTTCTGTTTTCGGACCGTTGACCATCATTGCATCTGTATGTGTGTTGACAAAGTGAACTCTAGTCTTTGCAGTTTTTGTGTTTTGTTTTTTGGTTTAGGGAACAGTCCTACTATGAATGTACATTTACTGCTCCACTGAAGTTCATATATAAACCTGTCAAGCACATTACCAGAATTGGAATTGCTTGTATATACACTTTGATAAATTTTAGAGACAATGGTAGAACAGAAGTGAATTGTATTTCAAATGCCACAATATTCTCACACCATGAAAACCCTTCCCTTTTTAATATATTTATGTGTAGTGTATCTTTATGCCCATACTATATTTCCCAGAGATGGGTAAGTGTTATGTTTCTTGCTGGCACATTTACCGTATTGTTCAAAGTCAGGCGTTTAGTGGTTTTAGCATGATCCTATTTCCATGAACTCGCAAATACAAGATCTTCTCTCACACTGTCTTTTACTCCCTGCTGTTTTATATTGCCCTCCTAATTCTCAGTCCTGGTCTTTCTTTATGTTCTTCATCAACCTGGATAGGTTATACTCTTTTCTCCCTTATTCAAGACCAATAGAATAGAATAGAATACAACACCCAGAAATAAACCCTGATATATGGCCAAATGATTTTTGACAATTTGCCAAGACTTTTCAAAGTAGAAAGGATAGTATTTTCAACACATGGTGCTGAGAAGTCTTGTGGGCAACATGCAAAAGAAGGAAGATGGACCCTTACCTAACATCATATGCAAAAATTAATGAAAACGTATCAAGAAACTAAATAGAAGACCTAATAATATAAAAAGTCTTAGGAGAAGATACAGGACAAGAGCTTCATGATATTGGATTTGGCAGTGTTTTCCTCCATATGAAACGAAGGAACAACAAAGGTACAGCTAACAAAAAAATAAACAATTTGCAGTACATAAGTTAAAAAAAAATGTGTATCAAAGAAATGTAAACAGAATAAAATGGCAACCCACAAGATGGGAGAAAATATTTCAGAGCCATCTATCTGACAAGAGATTTCTATTCAGCATATACAGAGAACTCCTACAGCTAAACAAAGGGCAAACACCCTGATTCAAAAATGGATAAAAGACTTGAATAGATGGTTCTTCAAAAAGATGTACAAATGACTAAGCACTTGAATAGATGCTCCATATCACTAAATGCATGTTTATATATTTGTGTGCATGCATATACACACAAGCACACACACACATACACAAGCAGAAAACAACTATTGGTGAGGATGTGAGGGAGTTGGAACCATTGTGCTATGTCAGAGGGAATGCAGAATGATACAGCTGCTTTGCAAAAGAGTATGGCAATTTTTCAGATATTGAAAAATAGAATTACTACATGATCCAGGAATTTTACTATGAGGTATACCCAAAGGTATTGAAATCAGGGTCTTAAAGAAATATTTGTACTCCAGTGTTTAGAGCAGTGATAATCACAGTAGCTAAAATATGAAAGCAACCTAAGTGTTCATCCACTAGTTCCTGGACAAGCAAAGTGTGGTATACCCATATAATACAATATTATTCAGTGTTAAAAAGGAAAAGATCTAGGAATATGCTACAACATGGATGAATCTTGAGGAAATTTAGCTACCAAAAATGCCATTTTTGTGACTTTTAGTGAGTCATAACAATACAACTACTTATTTCAATTATATGGGGGTACTTAGTGTAGTCAAAACCATAGAAATTGGGAGGGTAATGACGCTTTTCAGGTGGTTATGGAACAAAAAGGAAAGTTATATTTAAAGGATATGGAGTTACAGTTTTAAAACGTAGAAAAGAATTAGAAAGATAAATGGTGATGTTGATCGCCCAATAATATGAATGCATTTAATATCACTGAACGGTGCACTTTATAATAACTAACATGTTATATTTTATGTTATTTGATTTTACCAACATACAAAATTGGGAAAGAATGTAATATCAGGAAAGGGAGTGGACCTGGGATAGAGCAGAGAGTAATCAGAAGGGTGAGACACTGCATATGTTGAAGAAGAAGAGCTGAGAGTCTTCATTGGCCAGAAGAGACTTTATAAAAGAGAAAAGAAATTACTCTGAGGGTGTATTAGATAGATATCTGTGGGTGTGCTGCTATCTCCCATGGGTTATCTTAAAGAGTCTTTAATAAAGTCCATAAGGCTTGCTGAGGCTTTTTTAAAAACTGGATTCCCTAGGAGATAATTAGAGGGTGGTACTTAAGTCTATGTCTAGGTTGACAGATTTTGCAGGGAAGACGAACCTGAGAACAGTGGAGGTCTTAAGAGTGTAAGTACATGGAAATTAGAAAAAAATAATAATAATAATAAAGGGGATTAGGAAAACTTTGGACTTTGAAGGTCATGTATTATTACTGAGTCAGACCTGAGGTTTCTAAGGAGTTATATACACAGTTGCTATTTGGATTACTTGTTGATAAAGATAAGTGGAAAAACTAGAGTCGTTCCCAAGTGTAGGTAAGATATAATGAGAGGATGGAGGTGGAAAGTAGGGAGACCCAGAGAAAAGTGGGAAGGTCATATTGGGCCAAGATGGTGGTAATATCCAACAGAACAGACGGTAGGACAGACGATGGATTCATCTTTTTTATTTCGCCTCCCCCCCTCATCCTTAATAATTCTTTGGGAATATTTCACTGCTCTGTGAGGCAGGTACAGAATTCGAGTGAGGAGGCTACACCTTCAGTGTCGAGCTGTCTGAGTCCTCAGTGTGCTTCAAATGATGGAGAACTATTGCTTCTTTATGAGAAGGGTTAGTACCTCGTAGCTAAGCTTAAGCTGGAGCTTATGCAATATTGATTCCATTTTATATATACTGTTGGCATGGAGGTTCCTCCTCCTCTTTTCTTGAACATTATGAAACGAATCTATATTTCTCAGTATTTGGGTATATCAGATAAATACGTTAAGTAAAGGAATCTTATATATTGCTCCCTGCATAGTTTGCTCTTTCTTGTTTCTCTTTTACCTTTATTAAATTAGCACAGGGAGAGACCTTGAAATGTTCTAATCAGGAGAGATTAGAACATCATATTTCTAGAGAGGTTGGTTGGACAGAGCAGGGGTCCCAGTGAGAATCCAAGCTTCTGTTTCTACTTGGAAGTGTACCTGTGTAGAATAGAGGGCTCCAGGAAATATCCTAGAATATCCTAATGTCCCTGTGGGAGATCATTAAGAGAGGCAGGATCTGGTACCAGATCAGTGTACTATGACATGTTTGTCAGTCATCTGATGTGAGATTCTCAGAGCCAATCCCCTATGGTAGGGCTGAGTGCAGAGTGATGAAGAACCTGTGAAAGCCTTTGATTGCATGTTCAAGATGAAGCTCTGATTTCGGGGAGAATTTTCTTACCTGACTGAATGTCACCCTTCTGTGGGGATGAGATTCTGTGCTTTTCCTCTGTTGATGACCACTGACTGCAAATCATTAGAGGATCATGTCTAGAAAGCATTCTTTATTTAATTTCTTAAAGAAGAAAGCATAGAAAACATTTTTATCCACTTTCAAATTGAGGATCAAGGGGAATGACAGCAGTGAAAATGTCAGAGTAGGGAGCTCTGGCTTGTGTCCATCCCCAGAAACACTGACATACGTGGTAAAACCTGTCAAAATGACCTTATCAACACATGTAAGTTTTCTTTTCTTTTCACGCTGTAGATTTATCTTTCATTGAAACTTTACTTACTACAGGATGTGGAGAATAAACAGGGAAGTAGAAACTGTATTTCCTGATGAGAGAATCACTAAGTCACATTAGCTGTTCTGAACTCTGCCTTACTCACCGTGACTCTAATTAAAACAAACAAACAAACAAAACACTTTTTTTTTGGTAAGTCAGTTCTGACATTTCCTCGTTAAAGACAAGGTAACAGATACAGACTTAGATCTACCAGAATTGAGCAAACTTTTGATTGTACCTGTGTTGAACATATGAGCATGACCTGCTACAAATCTTCATTATACTTATTGCCACAACGGACAAATTCCCTTTTTCCACTCCTGATATGTTGCATGTAAGGAATGCATAGGTCACTAACCCCAGCTGGTCACAGGTAAACTCTGCCACATGGATTACTGCATGTTTTCCTGCTGGAAGACCACACATTCTCGAGGATCATGCCTGCAGAGTATCTGGGCTCTTCTTTTTTTCTGGATAAAGGTTAGATAATCACCTAATTTTATGAGAAATATATAAATTGTATTTGCATATTCTTCAGGTTTTTATTTATCCATTCTCTTTCAAGTCCTAAGTGCAAATATTAAAGTGATTTCCAAGAGGGTGGTAAATAAGACAGCTCCAAAATTAGCAATAAATCATAATACAATTGTGAATGCATTAAAGTGTGATTAATATGTAGATACTTATGTAAATGCAAGTTTAGTAATGCTTTGTGGAGAGCTTCAGAATCTAGGTATTAAAAAAAAAAAAAAAAAGAAGAAGGAGTTCTTGAAACTCTCCCGGAATTATAGAGAAGTCTTTGTGTCTATAAATATCATTCTGAAATAATGCATATTCTCAGAAATAAACTAGGCATAACATTGTAGGAAAAAACTTCATGAAATGAAAGAGCATGTGAGATGGCCATACAAGAAAAAGAATATTCTCAGAGAATAATGAACAGTGTGGAGTTCAGCAGAAGGGTCATACACATTCAGAGAGCAAAACTTTGGAGAGCCTAATTGTGAGTTCCTCATATTTCATCTTTGGAGACACGGTAGTCATTTGAAATATGATGTTATAAGATGACGTTAACATACTTAAATACTTTCGTTTAGAAATGACCACTTAGAACCAGAGTAAATGAAAGAGAACACAAAATTATGTTTATGTTGAGTTTTAAAGACCTCAGGTGAGTGCTGATTATTTAAAAATACATGATGTCTTTCACTGCAAAGTAAAGGAGCTGTTACAGTGGAGGATTACTGGACTGAATGTCAATGTTATGACATAGTATGAGTGTGTTTCGTGTTTGGTAATTGCAATCATTGTTGCTTTTCTTGTGGTCATCCATTTACAGTGCTTGGTGTCAGTTGATTTATCTCTTGTAAAAATAAAATACAGTCTGTGTGTGTGTGAAAAAAAACATACATGATGTCTTGACTAAAGTTGTATGGAATTTGAGATCTGGAAAAAAGCATTTCTTTTCTGTAATGCTAGGATGATAATTGGACATTTTTGCAAGAAAGAGGTTTCAGGATGCAAATCTCGTGTCTCTAAGGTGGGAAGTCAGTTCATGGCGGAACATTCTATTAAGCTTGTGTGAGTGGAGAAATATTTCTTTGGAAGGAAGAGGTCACGAATCCCTTTTTAATAGTTAATGGTTTATAGTATACCGAATGAGCAAAATGGCTATTTCTGAACTTTAGAAAAAAATAATATAGTTTTTCTGCATTTATGACATGAAGCTGATGTAAAATATCAAAAATTCTTTATTTTGAAAAGCAATGTAATCAATTTGACATAATTCATATATATTGAACCTGTGGTACACACACACAGTAAAACTTACATTCAGAAAATTGTTTGCACTTAAGAAATATTTTCAAGTGTAGTTGATTTACAATGTTGTGGGGTTTTAAAATACATGTTTATTGGAGTATACTTACCTTATAACACTGTATTAGTTTCTGCTTTACAACAAAGTGACTCAGCTATATGTATACATATATTCCCCATATCCCCCCCTCTGGAGCCTCCCTCCCACACTCCCTATCCCACCCCTCTGGGGGACATAAAGCACCGAGCTGATCTCCCTGTGCTATGCGGCAGCTTACCACTAGCTATTTTACATTTGGTAGTGTATATATGTCAGTGCTACTCTCTCACTACGTCCCTGTCTCCCCTTCCCCCCCTGTGTCCTTAAGTCCGTTCTCTACCTCTGTGTCTTTATTCCTGCCCTGTCACTAGGTTCGTCAGTACCATTTTTCTAGATTCCATATATATGTGTTAGCGTACGGTATTGGTTTTTCTCTTTCTGACTTACTTCACTCTGTATGACAGACTCTAGGTCCAACCACCTCACTGCAAATAACTCAATTTTGTTCCTTTTTATGGCTGAGTAATACTCCATTGTATAGATGTGCCACATCTTCTTCATATATTCATCTGTCGATGGACATTTAGGTTGCTTCTATGTCCTGGCTATTGTAAATAGTGCTACAGTGAACATTGTGGTACATGTATCTTTTTGAATTATGGTTTTCTCCGGGTATATGCCCAGTAGTGGGATTGCTGGGTCATATGGTAGTTCTATTTTTAGCTTTTAAGGAATCTCCATACTGTTCTCCATAGTGGCTGTGTCAGTTTACATTCCCACCAACAGTTCAGGAGGGTTCCCTTTTCTCCACACCCTCTGCAGCCTTTATACATTGTTGTATTAATTTCTGCTGTGCAGCAAAGTGATTCAGTTTTATATCTATCTATCTATCTATATCTATGTATCTATATATCTATATATATTCTTTTCCATTATGGTTTATCACAGGATATTGAATATAGTTTCCTGTGCTATACAGTAGGTCGTGGTGGGTTGTCCATCGTATGTAGAATAGTTTGCTTCTGCTATTCCAAAACTCCCAATCTTTCCTTCACTCTCTCCTTGGCAACCACAAGTCTCTTTTCTATATCTGTGTGTTTGTTTCTGTTTCACTGACATGTTCATTTGTGTCCTGTTTTCGATTCCACATATAAGTGATATTATATGGTATTTGTCTTTCTCTCTCTGACTTACTTCACTTAGTATCATTATCTCTAGGTCCATCCATGTTGCTGCAAATGGCATTATTTCATGCTTTTTTATGTCTGAGTAATATCTATTGTATACGTATACCACACCTTCTTTATACATTCATTTTTCAATGAACATTTAGGTTGTTTCCATGTCTTGCCTATTATAAATAGTGCTGCTATGAACATAGGGTTTCATGTATCTTTTTGAATTATAGTTTTGTCTAGATATATGTCCACAAGTGGGATTGCTAGATCATATGACAACTCTCTTTATAGTTTTTTTGAGGAACCTCCATACTGTTTTCCATAGTGGCTGCACCAACTTACATGGCCACCGACAGTGTAGAAGGGTTCCCTTTTCTCCATACCCACTCCAGCATTTGTTAATTGTAGATTTTTTTTTTTAATGATGGCCATTCTGATCAGTGTGAAGTGATACCTCATTGTAATTTGGATTTGCGTTTATCTAATAATTAGTGATGATGAGCATCTTTTCATGTGCCTATTGGCACTCTGTATGTCTTCTTTGGAGAAATGTTTATTTAGGTCTTCTACCCATTTTTCCATTGAGTTATTTGTTATTTTGTTATTGGGTTGTATGAGCTGTTTGTATAGTTTGGAAATGAAGCCCTTGTCGGTCTCATCATTTGCTAATATTTTCTCCCAGTCCATAGGTTGTATTTTCATTGTGATTATGGTTTCCTTTGCTGTGCAAAAGCTTATAAGTTTGATTAGTTCCTGTTTCTTTTTTGCTTTTACAGTAAATCCCCTACATATGAACAAGTTCTGTTCCAAGAGTGCGTTTGTAAGTTCAATTTGTTTGTAAGTCCAACAAAGTTCGCCTAGGTACCCAACTTACACAGTCGGCTATATGGTATTGTACCGTAATAGGTTTATAATACTTTTCACGCAAACAATACATAAAAAAACAAGCACAAAAACAAAGAAAGCATTTTTAATCTTACAGTACAGTAACTTGAAAAGTACAGTAATACAGTAGAACAGCTGGGATACTCGGGCTGGCATCGAGGGAACAGGCGAGCAGAGTTACTGATTGGAGGAGGGAGGGGAGGTGGGAGATGGTAGGGGTGAAGGATTATCAGCAGCAGGAGACAGAGAGCAAGCTGCAATTTCACTCATACCTGACGTTGATGGCAAAGGTTCTGGTTCCTTGCTGGATTTAATTCTATCTACCCTCTTGAAAGAATGATCCATTGATGTCTGGGTAGTAGCTCTTTTTTTCTCATCATAGATGACAAGGTAGCACTGGATTGCAATCTGAATGGCTGCTGCCACCTTTGGGTCCCATTCTAGGTTCGGGTCCTGTGCCTCAAAAACTAACAGTGCTTCCTCAAATAACGAAGATTCCCTTGCCATTTTCTGTGTCGTGAATCTCTTCAGTTCTTCAGTTACTTTTTCTTCCTCCTGTCCCTCTTCATCCTTTCTCTGGGCCTCCAGTTCCATCAGTAAGCTCCTCATGTTGCACAGCAAGGAGTTCAGCGAAATCGTCCTCTTGCAGATCTAGCTCCAGCTTCTCGCTGAGGGTCACTACGTTGCTGAAGACCTCTTCGGACTTCTGATCTACCTTCTCAAATCCACAAAAATCATGAACAAACTGTGGGCAAAGGTTCTTCCAAACCCCATTCATCGTGACCGCCATACCCTCACACCATGCAAAGTCAATGTTTTTTTTATGGTCTTGTAGATGTTATAGTCCTCCCAAAGTTGTCCCTAGGTTGTTCCTGATTTGTCACTTACCTTTACTGCCTGACAAAAAGTGTGACATAAATAATATTTCTTGAACGTCGCTATAACGCCCTGGTCCATAGGTTGGATGAGCAACGTAGTATTTGGTGACAGATGCAGTACTTTGACGTTGGGATGAAAGTCATCCATGAATGGGGGGTGGCCTAGAGCATAGTCGAGCAGCAAAAGAATGTTTTGCTGGAACGTCCTCCTCCAAGCAATATTTCTCTACATCTGGGATAAAGTGGTGGCAAAACCAGTCCTGGAACATGGCCTGTGTAATCCGGGATTTGGGGTTACGCTTCCACACAACAGGAAGAGAGCCCTTGGCTATGTTTTTAAGGGTTCTTGGGTTCCGTGAATGATAAACTAAGAGAGGTTTCAGCTTCAATTCACTGGAAGCATTGCCACCAAACAACAGTTAGCCTATCCTTTGCTGCTTTACAGCCCGGCATCAACTTTTCCTCCTTACTGACGTAACTTCGGTCTGGCATCCTCTTCCAGTACAGTTGTGTCTCATCCACATTAAAAACCTGGTTGGGTAAATACACACCATCATCAATAATATCTCAAAGTGTTTCTGGAAGTTCCTGGACAGCTACCCTATCTGCACTTGCTGTCTCTCCACTTACTTTTACATTGTGAAGGCTGGCTCTAGCCTTGAACCGATGAAACCAGCCATGGCTGGCATTAAAAGATGTGCCCTCTGATTCTTTGCCGTGTTTCTTCTTCAAGTCTTCATAAAGGCTTTTAGCTTTCTCTTGAATCAGCGTTAAGTTGAGCAGGACTCAGTGCTGATGTTGATCCTGCATCCGCACACTGAGAAGTTTCTCCATCTCCTCCATCACTTTTCCATGCTTCTTGGATATTTTGTCAACATCGTCGGCACAGCAGACTTCACATGTTCCATGATCTTGTCCTTGTTCTTTAGATTCGTGCCAATGATTGAATGATTCATGTTATAAGAATGAGCGATGTCTAACATCTTTTTGCCTCGCTCCACTCTCTCAATTACTTTCACTTTTGTTTCCGTCATTATCGCTTGGCGCTTCTTAACAGTACCAGCTACATCACCTCTGCTTTTACGCTTGCTTCCAGACATCTGGGGCTTGAAATAAAGGTACTGTACTACTGTACTCTATACAGTACTGTAAAGTACACAAAAGCACAACCACATATAGAGGAAGCACGCACGTGACAATGTATGCCAGACACGTGAACTAACTTACATGATTGGACATGCGAATGGACGTTTGCATCTTTGAAAGTTTGCAACTTGAAGGTTCATATGTAGGTGACTTACTGTATTTGTACTGCCTAGGGAGAACTACCTAGGAAAATTTTGGTATGACTTATGTCAGAGAATGTTTTGCTTATGTTCTCTTCTAGGAGTTATAAGGTGTCCTATCTTATATTTAAGCATATAAGCCGTTTTGAGTTTATTTTTGTGTATGGTGTGAGGGTATGTTCTGACTTCACTGATTTGCATACGGCTCTCCAACTTTCAAAACACCACTTGCTGAAGAGACTGTCTTCTCCCCATTGTATATTCTTGCCTCCTTTGTCAAAGGTTAATTGACCATAGGTGTGTGGGTTTATTTCTTAGCTCTCTATTCTATTCCATTGATCCATGTATCTCTTTCTGTGCCAATACCATGCGGCTTTGATTACTGTAACTTTGTAGTATTTTCTGAAGTTTAGGAGGGTTATGCCTCCTGCTTTGTTCTTTTTCCTGGGGATTGTGTTCACATTTCTGACTTTTTATGGTTCCAGATACATTTTAGGATTATTTGTTCTAGTTCTGGGGAAAATGTCATGGGTAATTTGATAGGGATCACATTCAATCTGTAGATTGCTTTGGGTAGTATAGCCATTTTAACAGTATGAATTCCTCCCATCCAAGAGCGTGGGATGTCTTTCCATTTCTTTGAATCATCTTCAGCTTCCTTTACTAATGTTTTGTAGTTCTCAGTATATAAGTCTTTCACCTCCTTGGTGAGGTTTATTCCTAAGCATTTTATTTTTTTGATGCCATTAAAAAAAGGATTGCTTGTTTACATTTCCTTTCTGATATTTCATTGTTAGTGTAAAGAAATGCAACCAGGGACTTCCCTGGTGGCTCGGTGGTTGAGAATCCGCCTGCCAATACAGGGGACACGGGTTTGAGCCCTGATGCAGGAAGATCTCACATGCCGTAGAGCAACTAAACCTGTGTGCCACAACTACTTAGCCTGCACTCTAGAGCCAGTGAGCCACAAATACTGAGCCCATGTGCCACAACTACTTAAGCCTGCATGCCTAGAGCCCGTGCTCCACAACAAGAGAAGCCACTGCAACGAGAAGCCTGCGCACCACAAGAAAGTCTAGTCCCCACTGGCCACAACTAGAGAAAGCCCGTGCACAGCAATGAAGACCCAATGCAGCCAAAATAAATTTAAAAAAAAAAGAAAGAAAAACCAGGAAATGCAACCAATTTATATATGTTAATCTTGTATCCTGCTACTTTGCTGAATTTGTTTATCAGTTCTAGTAGTGTTTGTGTGGAATTTTTAGGGTTTCCTTTATATATATTATCATGTCATCTGCATATAATGACAACTTTACCTCTTCCCTTCCAATTTGGTTAGATTATATTTCTTTTTCTTGTCTGATTGTTGTGGCTAGGACTGCCAGTACTATGTTGAAGAGAAGACGTGAGAGTGGGCATCCTTGTCTTGTTCCAGATTTTAGCGGGAAGGCTTTCAGCTTATGAACGTTGAGTATTATATTGGCTGTGGGTTTGTCATAAATAGCTTTTATTATGTTGAGATATGTTTCCTCTGTACCCACGTTGGTAAGTGTTTTTACCATGAATGGATGTTGAAGCTTTTCAAATGCTTTTTCGCCATCTATTGAGATGATCGTTTGTTTCTTGTTTTTCCTTTGTCGATGGGGTGTATCATGTTATGTTGATTGATTTGCATATGTTGAAACAGCTTTGTGACACTGGGGTGAATCAAATTTGGTCATGGTGTATGATCCTCTTATGTGTTGTTGGATTCGGTTTTCTAATATTCAGTTGAGAATTTTTGCATCTATATTTATCAACGATATTGGCCTGCAGTTTTCTTTTTTGGTAGTGTCTTTCTCTGTGTGTTTTTTAAAAGTCTTTATTGAATTTGTTCCAATATTGCTTCTGTTTTATGTTTTGGTTTCTTGTTTGTGAGGCACGTGGGATCTTAGCTCCAAAACCAGGGATCGAACCCGCACCCCCTGCACTGGAAGGCGAAATCTTAACTGCTGGACCACCAGAAAAGTCCCCATCTGTTTTATTTGGTTTTTTGTTAAGTAAATTTCTTTCTTTCTTTATTTTTGGATGCATTGGGCATTCGTTG
Source organism: Balaenoptera borealis (assembly GCF_965194805.1). NCBI lineage: Eukaryota > Metazoa > Chordata > Mammalia > Artiodactyla > Balaenopteridae > Balaenoptera > Balaenoptera borealis. Next base: position 234,800 of record NW_028123248.1, on the reverse strand, counting down.
CTGTGCTCGGGCTCTCTCTAGTTGCGGTGAGCAGGGGCTACTCTTCGTTGTGGTGTGCAGGCTGTTCATTGTGGTGGCTTCTTTTGTTGCAGATCATGGGCTCTAGGTGCGTGGGCTTCAGCAGTTGTGGCTATCAGGCTCAGTAGTTGTGGCTCGTGGGCTGTAGAGCGCAGGCTCAGTAGTTGTGGCACACAGGCTTAGTTGCTCCATGGCACGTGGGATCTTTCCAGACCAGGTCTCGAACCTATGTCCCCTGCAGTGGCAGACAGATTCTTAACCACTGTGCCACCAGGGAAGTCCCCCCTCCCCATCTGTTTTTGATATCAGCGTGATAGTGGCTTCATAGAATGTCTTTGGAAGTATTCCTTACTCTTCAATCTTTTCGAAGAGTTTGAGAAGAATCAGTGTAAGTTCTGCTTTTTATATTTGGTAGAATTTGCCTGTGAAACCATCTGATCCTGGACTTCTGTTGCTAGGGAGTTTTTTTAAATTACAGATTCTATGTTTTTTTTAATTCTATTTATTTATTTTGGCTGTGTTGGGTCTTCGTTTCTGTGCGAGGGCTTTCTCTAGTTGCAGCGAGTGGGGGCCACTCTTCATCACGGTGCGTGGGCCTCTCACTATTGTGACCTCTCTTGTTGTGGAGCACGGGCTCCAGACGCTCAGGCTCAGTAGTTGTGGCTCACGGGCCCAGTTGCTCTGCAGCATGTGGGATCTTCCTAAACCAGGGCTCGAACCCGTGTCCCCTGCATTGGCAGGCAGATTCTCAACCACCGCGCCACCAGGGAAGCCCTCTATTTTGCTTTTAGTGATCAGTATGTTCAAGTTATCTATTTCTTCTTGATTCAGTTTTGTTCGGCTGTAAAAAAAACAAAATATATTTTTAAGTTATGTTAGCAGCTAAATACTTACCATGTATTAGACCACAAAAGAGAGAAGAAAAAATATTAAAGTATTTTTTTCAAATACAACAAGTATTGAAATGTTTTAAAGAAATTGGTATAATAATACTAATTACAATAATGACAAATTGTTCTGAACTTAAAGACTACTTAAATCTAAGATGCATATTCTATGCTTATTGTTTTATTGTTTTTAAATACATGGAATGTTTTCTCCTTTCTAATGTAATTCTTTTATTTTACCTGTATATTGTGAAAAAAATTTAATTGCACATAATATAAAAAATTACACTTTAATAGGAGATATTAATCCATTTACATTTACTATAGTACTGAAAATACTTAGGTTTAGCGTTCCATGTCATTGAGTGCTCTTTTTTTTAATTTATTTTTAAAAAAGATTTAATTTGGGGGGGGGGCAGAAATTATTCATTTATTTATGTATTTAATTTTAACATCTTTATTGGACTATAATTGCTTTACAATGGTGTGTTAGTCTCTGCTTTAGAACAAAGTGAATCAGATATACATATCCATATATCCCCATATCTCCTCCCTGTTGCGTCTCCCTCCCTCCCTCCCTATCCCACCCCTCTAAGTGGTCATAAAGCACTGAGCTGATCTCCCTCTTCTATGCAGCTGTTTCCTACTAGCTAGCTATTTTACATTTGGTAGTATATATAAGTCCATGCCACTCTCTCACTTCGTCCCAGCTTACCCTTCCCCCTCCCCATGGCCTCAAGTCCATTCTCTATGTCTGCGTCTTCATTCCTGTCCTGTCCCTAGGTTCTTCCCAACCGTTTCTTTTCCTTTTCTTTTTAGATTCCACATATATGTGTTAGCATACAGTATTTGTTTTTCTCTTTCTGACTTACTTCACTCTGTAGGACAGACTCTAGGTCCATCCATCTCACTACAAATAACTCAATTTCATTTCTTTTTATGGCTGAGTAATATTCCATTTTATATTGAAGATGTGCAACATCTTTTTTACCCATTCATCAGTTGATGGACACTTAGGTTGCTTCCATGTCCTGGCTATTGCAAATAGAGCTGCAATGAACATTGTGGAACATGACTCTTTTTGAATTATGGTTTTCTCCAGGTATATGCCCAGTAGTGGGATTGCTGTGTCATATGGTAGTTCTATTTTTAGTTTTTTAAAGAACCTCGATACCGTTCTCGATAGTGGCTGTATCAATTTACACTCCCACCAACGGTGCAAGAGGGTTCCCTTTTTTCCACACCTCTGCAGCATTTATTGTTTGTAGATTTTTTTGATGATGGCCATTCTTACCTGTGTGTGGTGATACCTCATTGTAATTTCGAGTTGCATTTCTCTAATGATCAGTGATGTTGAGCATTCTTTCATGTGTTTGTTGGCAATCTGTATATCTTCTTTGGAGAAATGTCTATTTAGGTCTTCTGCCCATTTATGGATTGGGTTGTTTGTTTTTGTTTTTTTTTGATATTGAGCTGCATGGGCTGCTTGTAACGTTTGGAGATTAATCCTTTGTCAGCTGCTTCGTTGGCAAATATTTTCTCCCATTCTGAGGGTGGCCTTTTCGTCTTGTTTACGTTTTCCTTTGCTGTGCAAAAGCTTTTAAGTCTCCTTAGGTCTCATTTGTTTATGTTTCTTTTTAATTTCCGTTTTCTAGGAGGTGGGTCAAAAAGGATCTTGCTGTGATTGATGTCATAGAGTGTTCTGCCTATGTTTTCCTCTAAGAGTTTGATAGTGTCTGGCCTTATATTCAGGTCTTTGATCCATTTTGAGTTTATTTTTGTGTATGGTGTTAGGGAGTCTTCTAATTTCATTCTTTTACCGGTAGCTGTCCAGTTTTCCCAGCACCACTTATTGAAGAGGCTGTGATTTCTCCATTGTATATTCTTGCCTCCCTTATCAAAAATAAGGTGACCATATGTGTATGGGTTTATGTCTGGGCTTTCTCTCCTGTTCCACTGCTCTATATTTCTGTCTTTGTGCCAGTACCATACTGTCTTGACTACTGTAGCTTTGTAGTATTGTCTGAAGTCAGGGAGCCTGATTCCTCCAGCTCTGTTTTTCTTCTCAAGATTGCTTTGGCTGTTCGGGGTCTTTTGTGTTTCCATACAAATTGTGAAATTGTGATTGCAATTACCAAACATGAAACACACTCATACTATGTCATAATATTGACATTCAGTCCAGTAATCCTCCACTGTAACAGCTCCTTTACTTTGCAGTGAAAATTGATTTGTATATTCTTTGCCTCTGAGTCCTTGTGGGATTTTTTTTTTTAATTCAGACAGAAAGTCACAAAAATTATACTCATCCTCATCAGTTCACTCAGTCCCATGTAATTAATTTTTTTTTCATCTTGATCTTTTGTTAGCACTTTTATGAGTTCATCAGTTTTTCATTAGAGTTCTGAAAATGCTTATTCATTCAGTTCAGCAGTACAGTCAGTTACCAGAAACCTGTACTTGTCAGAGTCTTTTCCATGAATTTCTTGAAGATGTAACCCTTTTATAGGAACATATTTGCAAAATCATCAGAGTACACCCAGAACTGTCTGTAAATGACAAAAGACTTAAAAATGACCACGATTAAAGATTTGATGAAAGTTCATAATAATGCAGTTGACAAGAAAATTAGTTATTTCTGAGATATACATTTTAAAGTAATAACTAGGATTATTACTTATAACATTATACCAGAACATATAAGATTTTTAGAAATTTCATGTAATGTCTGAAACATTTATATTAACATATATCCATACATATTCCCATACAAATACAAATATAAGATTTTTAGAAATTTCATGTAATGTCTGAAACATTTATATTAACATATTTCCATACAAATAACCCAATGAAAGTTTAGTATTAGTTGTTTTGTTTGTTTTTTTATACTGCAGGTTCTTATTAGGCATCAATTTTATACACATCAGTGTATACATGTCCATCCCAATCGCCCAATTCAGCACACCACCATCCCCACCCCACCGCACTTTTCCCCCCTTGGTGTCCATATGTTCATTCTCTACATCTGTGTCTCAACTTCTGCCCTGCAAACTGGCTCATCTGTACCATTTTTCTAGGTTCCACATACATGCATTAATATACGATATTTGTTTTTCTCTTTCTGACTTACTTCACTCTGTATGACAGTCTCTAGATCCATCCACGTCTCAACAAATGACTCAATTTCGTTCCTTTTTATGGCTGAGTAATATTCCATTGTATATATGTACCACAACTTCTTTATCCATTCGTCTGTTGATGGGCATTTAGGTTGCTTCCATGACCTGGCTATTGTAAATAGTGCTGCAATGAACATTCGGGTGCATGTGTCTTTTTGAATTACAGTTTTCTCTGGGTATATGCCCAGTAGTGGGATTGCTGGGTCATATGGTAATTCTATTTTTAGTTTTTTAAGGAACCTCCATATTGTTCTCCATAGTGGCTGTATCAATTTACATTCCCACCAACAGTGCAAGAGGTTTCCCTTTTCTCCACACCCTCTCCAGCATTTGTTGTTTGTAGATTTTCTGATGATGCCCATTCTAACAGGAGTGAGGTGATACCTCATTGTAGTTTTGATTTGCATTTCTCTAATAATTAGTGATGTTGAGCATCTTTTCATGTGCTTCGTGGCCGTCTGTATGTCTTCTTTGGAGAAATGTCTATTTAGGTCTTCTGCCCATTTTTGGATTGGGGTGTTTGTTTCTTTAATATTGAGCTGAATGAGCTGTTTATATATTTTGGAGATTAATCCTTTGTCCGTTGGTTCATTTGCAAATATTTTCGCCCATTCTGAGGGTTGTCTTTTCGTCTTGTTTATGGTTTCCTTTGCTGTGCAAAAGCTTTGAAGTTTCATTAGGTCCCACTTGTTTATTTTTGTTTTTTATTTCCATTACTCTAGGAGGTGGATCAAAAAAGATCTTGCTGTGATTTATGTCAAAGAGTGTTCTTCCTATGTTTTCCTCTAAGAGTTTTATAGTGTCCAGTCTTATATTTAGGTCTCTAATCCATTTTGAGTTTATTTTTGTGTATGGTGTTAGGGAGTATTCTAATTTCATTCTTTTACATGTAGCTGTCCAGTTTTCCCAACACCACTTATTGAAGAGGCTGTGATTTCTCCATTGTATATTCTTGCCTCCTTTATCAAAAATAAGGTGACCATATGTGTATGGGTTTATGTCTGGGCTTTCTCTCCTGTTCCATTGCTCTATATTTCTGTTTTTGTGCCAGTACCATACTGTCTTGACTACTGTAGCTTTGTAGTATTGTCTGAAGTCAGGGAGCCTGATTCCTCCAGCTCTGTTTTTCTTCTCAAGATTGCTTTGGCTGTTCGGGGTCTTTTGTGTTTCCATACAAATTGTGAAATTTTTTTGTTCTAGTTCTCTGAAAAATTCCATTGGTGGTTTCATAGGGATTGCATTGAATCTGTAGATTGCGTTGGGTAGTAGAGTCATTTTCACAATGTTGATTCTTCCAATCCAAGAACATGGTATATCTCTGTATCTGTTTGTGTCATCTTTGATTTCTTTCATCAGTGTCTTATAGTTTGTTGAGTAAACGTCTTTTGTCTCCTTAGGTAGGTTTATTCCTAGGTATTTTATTCTTTGTGTTGCAGTGGTAAATGGGAGTGTTTCCCTAATTTCTCTTTCAGAATTTTCATCTTTAGTGTATAGGAATGAAAGAGATATCTGTACATTAATTTCGTATCCTGCAACCTTACCAGTTCATTGATTAGCTCTAGTAGGTTTCTGGTAGCATCTTTAGGATTCTCTATGTATAGTATCATGTCATCTGCAAACAGTGAGAGCTTAACTTCTTCTTTTCCGATTTGGATTCCTTTTATTTCTTTTTCTTCTCTGATTGCTGTAGCTAAAAATTCCAAAAGTGTGTGGAATAATAGTGGTGAGAGTGGGCAACCTTGTCTTGTTCCTGATCTTGGTGGAAATGGTTTCACTTTTTCACCATTGAGAACGATGCTGGCTGTGGGTTTGTCATATATGGCCTTTATTATGTTGAGGAAAGTTCCCTCTATGCCTACTTTCTGGAGGGTTTTTATGATAAATGGGTGTTTAATATTGTCGAAAGCATTTTCTGCATCTATTGAGATGACCATATGGTTTTTATCCTTCAGTTTTTTAATATGGTGTATCTCATTGATTTGCATGTATTAAAGAATCCTTGCATCCCTGGGATAAACCCCACTTGATCATGGTGTATGATCCTTTTAAGGCGCTGTTGGATTCTGTTTGCTAGTATTGTGCAGTGGATTTTTGCAGCTATGTTCATCAGTGATATTGACCTGTAGTTTTCTTTCTTTGTGACATCTTTGTCTGGTTTTGGTGTCAGGGAGATGGTGGTCTCATAGAATAAGTTTGGGAGAGTTCCTCCCTCTGCTATATTTTGGAAGAGTTTGAGAAGGATAGGTGTTAACTCTTCTCTAAATGTTTGATAGAATTTGCCTGTGAAGCCATCTGGTCCTGGGCTTTTGTTTGTTGGAAGATTTTTAATCACAGTCTCAAGTTCAGTGCTTGGGATTGGTTTGTTTGTAGTTTCTATTTCTTCCTGGTTCAGTCTTGGAAGGTTGTGCTTTTCTAAGCATTTGTCCATTTCTTCCAGGTTGTCCATTTTATTGGCATATAGTTGCTTGCAGTAATCTCTCATGATCCTTTGTATGTCTGCAGTGTCAGTTGTCACTTCTCCTTTTTCATTTGTAATTCTATTGATTTGAGTCGTCTCCCTTTTTTTCTTGATGAGTCTGGCTAATGCTTTATCAATTTTGTTTATCTTCTCAAAGAACCAGCTTTTAGTTTTTTTTGATCTTTGCTGTTGTTTCCTTCATTTCTTTTTCATTTATTTCTGGTCTGATCTTTATGATGTCTTTCCTCTGCTGACTTTGTTTTTTTTTTTTTTTTTCTTTCTTTCTCTAATTGCTTTAGGTGTAAGGTTAACTTGTTTATTTGAGATATTTCTTGTTTCTTGAGGTAGGATTGTATTGCTATAAACTTCTCTCTTAGAACTGCTCTTGCTGCATCCCATAGGTTTTGGGTCTTCATGTTTTCATTGTCATTTGTTTCTAGGTATTTTTTTATTTCCTCTTTGATTTCTTCAGTGATGTCTTGGTTATTAAGTAGTGTATTGTTGAGCGCCCATGTGTTTCTATTTTTTACAGATTTTTTTCCTGTAATTGATATCTAGTCTGATAGCATTGTGGTCGGAAAAGATACTTGATACGATTTCAATTTTCTTATATTTACCAAGGTTTGATTTGTGACCCAAGATATGATCTATCCTGGAGAATGTTCCAGGAGCACTTGAGAAAAAGTGTATTCTGTTGTTTCTGGATGGAATGTCCTATAAATATCAATTAAGTCCATCTTGTTTAATGTACCATTTAAAGCTTGTGTTTCCTTATTTATTTTCATTGTGGATGATCTGTTCGTTGGTGAAAGAGGGGTGCTAAAGTCCCCTACTATGATTGTGTTACTGTCGATTTCCCCTTTTATGGCTGTTAGCATTTGCCTTATGTATTGAGGTGCTCCTATGTTGGGTGCCTAAATATATACAATTGTTATATCTTCTTCTTGGATCGATCCCTTGATCATTATGTAGTGTCCATCTTTGTCCCCTGTAATAGTCTTTATTTTAAAATCTTTTTTGTCTGATATGAGAATTGCTACTCTAGCTTTCTTTTGATTTCCATTGGCATGGAATATCTTATTCCATCCCCTCACTTTCCATCTGTATGTGTCCCTATGTCTGAAGTGGGTCTCTTGTAGACCACATACATACCGGTCGTGTTTTCGGATCCATTCAGCCAGTCTATGTCTGACTGCAGATTAACATTATTTTTGTTGAAAAAAATAAAAATAGGTTCAAGTGATAGGGTTTGAAAAGGGTTCACAGTGTGAGGGAAACTATTGTAACAATGTGGACAGAACCCTTTGGATGGATTCATCATGGTTTTTTTGTTTGTTTGTTTGTTTTTGCTGCTTCAGAATCTGTAGTAGCGATTGGTGTGTTCCATGATACATCCCCGCTTCTTATAAGTTTTAGATGGAATACCCCATTAGGAAGAAGTGCACGTAAGGAAGATTAGTGAGTCAAACTCCTCTGCCCTCTGTCAGCAGTGGGTGCAAAGGGATTTAGACCAAGTGCTTTCATCCTTTGATTTGCAAAGTTTTCACTATATGAATGATGTTTTGTTTGTTTGCAGGTCAGGAGCCTTGGTCTCAATATCCCTGTTTAAAAAGTGTTATCACGTGTCTGCCAGAAAGAATTGCTGATGATACTGGGAAAAATTGAGAGTTATCCTTAACAATTAAGGGTTTTGTAGCAACATGGATGGACCTAGAGATTGTTATACTGAGTGAAGCAAGTCAGACACAGAAAGACAGATATCATATGATACTGCTTATATGAGGAATCTAAAAAAGAAAAAAAAGGTACAAATGAACTTACTTACACAACAGAAATAGAATCATGGATATAGAAAACAAACTTATGGTTACCAAGGGATAAGTGGGGAAGGGATAAATTGGGAGATTGGGACTGACTTATACACACTACTATATATAAAATAGATAAGTATTGATAAAGACCTGCTTTATAGCACAGGGAACTCTACTCAGTGGTCTGTACTGGCGTATACGGAAAAAGAATCTTATAAAAAAAAACAAGGGTTTTGGGATTATATAATAAATATAAATGTGCAAACCTTTAACATGAAAGGAAAAATCAGTTAACTCTGTGGTCCCTGTTATGGTGTAAATATTTTGTACCTCTAATTTTAAAATTTTGAAACCCAGCTCCCATGTTGATGGTATTAGGAGGTGGGGGTTTTGGGAGGTGATTAGGTTATGAGGCCAGAGACCTCAAACATGGGATTAGTGACCTAATAAATGTAGCACACAGAAGACCTTATGCCCATTCTATGATTTCATTGCTGAGCGAGAAGACCCACATTATGAACCAGAAATTGGTCCCTCGCCAGACACTAAGTCAGCTGGCAACTTGTTCTTTTTTTAAAAAATAATTAATTAGATAATTAATTAATTAATTTTTTGGCTGTGTTGGGTCTTTGGTGCGGTGCGCGGGCTTCTGATTGAGTGGCTTCTCTTGTTGCGGAGCACGGGCTCTAGGAGTGTGGGTTTCAGTAGTTGTGGCTCACGGGCTCAGTAGTTGTGGCCTGTGGACTCTAGAGCACAGGCTCAGTATTTGTGGTGCACGGGCTTAGTTGTTCCATGGCATGTGGGATCTCCCTGGACCAGGGCTCGAACCCTTGTCCCCTTTATTGGTAGGCAGATTCTTAACCACTGCACCTCCAGGGAAGCCCCTGGTTACTTGTTCTTGAACTTTTCAGCCTCAGCAATTATGAGAAAACAAAAATATTCTGTTGTTTGTAAAATACCAAGTCTCTCGTATTTTGTTTTAGCAGTCAAAGAGCTGGCTGAGGAGAAATGTCTGTGAGCTTGAAGACATATCAGGAGAAACCTTTAAATCTCAAAAGAAAAGAGAAAATGGGCAGGAAAGAAATCAACAGAACAGAGTAATCAATAATTGTGGAACAATGAAAAATGCTGTGACCTATACATAATGGGTATAGCAGGAGGAGAATAAAGATAATAAAGAACAGAAAATATTTTTTAAAAATGACTGAGAATCTCCCCAAATGAATGTCTGACACTAAATCCACAACATCCAAACTTAGAAGAACATATGAATAGTAAAGAAAACTGACCAATATCTCTCAGGAACATCAATGCAAAAATCCTCAACAAAATATTACCAAATCGAATCCAACAATATTTTGAGAGAATTTTATATCATGAATGAGAGGAAATAATCCCAGGTATGAAAGGCTGGTTCAACATTCTAGAATCAAATAATTATATCCATCATATCAACACCTTAAAGACAATCATTAGCATATCAATAGATTCAGAAGACCTTTGTAAAAATCTAACACCCATTCTTCATAAAAACTCTCAGTTAAAGAAATAGACTGGAGCTTTCTCAAGTTGATAACAAAGATTTACAGGAAACTTTTATCTTACGTCATGATCAATGGTCAAAACCATGAAGCTTTTCCACTAAGTTTAGGTAAAAGCAAGGATGTCCCCTTTCATCACTCCTTTTCCATATTTTACTCCAAGTCTTTGCTAATGCAATAAGGCACGAAAATAAATAAAACAAATACAGATTGGGTAGAAAAAAAAGAAAGCAACCTAAATAAAATGTGGACCAATATACTTTATGGACACCTCACCAAAGAAAATAGACACTATGCATATAAGTATACAGAAGAATAATCCAGATTACATGCTGCCATGAAAAAGCAAATTAAAAATACAATTACATACCACTATGTAACACTTAGAATGGCTAAAATGTGAACAATGACAAGAACAAATTCTGTAGGAGATGTGGAAAAATAGGAAATGTCATTTGTCATTGGTGGAAATGAAAAATAATACAGCTACTTTGGTAGTCTGATTGACCCTTGCTAGAATATTGAGCATTCCATTACTGTACAATCCGTCAAGTGTTCTCATGGATATTTAATGAAAGTAGTTTAAAACATACTTCCAGAGGAAAACCTGCATATGGATATTTATAGCACCTAATTCAATATTGCCAAAATGTGAATGAAACTAAGGTGTCCTCCAATAGGTGAATGAAATGATATAGTATTAATATATTCTGGGAATGGGATAATATTGAGCACTAAAAAAGTAAGCTATCAAGCCATATAAAGAGATGGGAATTCTTTTTTTTTTTTTTTTTCTTTTGAAATATAGGTGATTTTCTTTATTTTGAAATTTAAATTTTATTGGAGTATAGTTGATTTTCAATGTTGTGTTCATTTCAGCTGCACAGCAAGTGATTCAGTTACACATATGCATATATTCATTCTTTTTCAGATTCTTTTCTGTTAACGGTATTCCCAGAATACTGAGTAGAGCTCCCTGTGCTATACAGTAGGTCCTTGTTGCTTATCTGTTATATATAATAGTATTCGTATGTTTACCCCAAGCTCCTGATTTATCCCTACCCCCCACCTCTCCCCTTTGGTAACCATAAGTTTGTTTTCCAAGTCTGTGAGTCTGCCTCTGTTTTGTAAGTTAGTTCATTTGTATCAATTTTTAGCTTCCACCTAGAAGTGATATCATCCAATATTTGTCTTACTCTGTCTGACTTACTTCACTTAGTACAATCATCTCTAGGTCCATCCATGTTACTGCAACTGGCATTATTTTCTTCTATTTTATGGCTGAGTCATATTCCATTATATATATGTATCACATATTCTTTACCTATATTCATATGTTGATGGACATTTTGGTTGCTTCCATGTCTTCGCTATTGTAAAGAGTGTTGCAGTGAACATTGGGGAAGATGTGTCTTTTCGATTTATGCTTTCCTCCAGATATGCACACAGGAGTGAACTTGCTGGATCATCTGGTAGCTGTATTTTATTTTATTTTACTTCATTTCATTTCAATTTCAATTTTTTTGGAATAGAGTTGATTTACAATGTTGTGTTACTTTCTGCTGCACAGCACAGTGAAGCAGTTATACATATATCCAATCCTTTTTGGATTCCTTTCCCATACAGGTCATTACAGAGTATTGAGTAGAGTTCCCTGTGCTATACAGTAAGCCCTTATTTGTTATCTCTTTTATATATAGTGGTGTGTATATGTCAATCCCAATTTCCAATTTATCCCTCCCACCTCCCCTTACTCTGGTAACCTCCATTCTGTGCTCCATAGTGGCTGTTACCAATTGGCATTGCCACCGATAGCATAGAATTGGTGGCGCAGTGGTTAAGAATCTGCCTGCCAGTTCAGGGGACACAGCTTCGAGCCCTGGCCCGGGAAGATCTCACATGCCACAGAACAAGTAAGCCCGTGCACCACAACTACTCAGTCTGCGCTCTAGAGCCCACGAGCCACAACTACTGAAGCCTGTGTGCCTACAGCTTGTGCTCCACAACAAGAGAAGCCACCACAAAGAGAAGGCTTAGTACCACAACGATGAGTAGCCCCCGCTTGCTGCAACTATAGAAAAGCCGCGCGCAGCAACGAAGACCCAACGCAGATTAAAAAAAAAAATAAGTAGTAGGTTTCTCTTTTTTCCACACCCTCTGAAGCATTTCTTGTTTGTAGACATTGTGATGATGGCTATTCTGAGTGGTTCCAGGTGATACTTCTTTGTACATCTGATTTGCATTTGTCTAACATAAAGCAATGGTGAGTATCTTCATATGTGCTTTTTTTTGAACAGTGTCAGTAAGATTTATCCCTTGAAAAAGGGTTATTGAAAGGTTGCCTTGTTTTGAAGTCTACTTCGATTACCTACCCCAAGACATTTTTTGAGGGCTGTTGTCATTTACAGCTCCCCAGGCATTGTGAATATGAAGTGCGTATAAGGTCCAGTTTTAGAATTGTTGTTATGGGAAACAGAAGGCGGCAGGATTTCTACTGTCCCTCTCTGGTTACTGACACAACCTTAGATGTAGGGCAAGTCCTGTTCTTGGGTATTAAATTAGAGTGGAATGTGCCTGACCAAACATGTAAGGGCTTCTGTCCCATTCCTTCTTCCCCCTTACCCTTCATCCCCCGAACAAGTATAAACCCCTGCAAAATCACCTGTTGAGGGTGCTGTCTTGTAGAGTGGGATGACCCTTACGAAGGAGTCGGGAGGTCGGAACCCAAACACCAGGATATGTTGAGAGCAGGTGATTTTCCAAGTGTCATCCAGCCCAGAGAGTCCACCATCCTTTGGGTGTCAGAGGGTTGGTTTAGTAGTATGAGGGCACACTTAGATCTGGAGATAGTGATCCCATGCAGAGGGGACCAGGTACTACATGTTCAAGGGGGGCGAATTAGCTGGCATATCCTCCCGAGGTCCTCAGGCCCACAACAGTCCAGCCTTGGGACCAAATTGTGTCTGTGTCCAGGGATGTGACACTAGTACGTTCACTGTGACTAAATAAATTTAGTGATCATTTTTCTTTAATTTAATTTTAAATTTATAATGGAGTATATAGTTGATTTATCATGTTGTGTTCATTTTTGACATACACCAACATGATTCATTTATACAGAGATAACTATATATTCTTTTTAGAATTATTTTCCCATTGAGGTTACTAAAGGGTGTTGAGAAGAGTTCCAAGTGCTCTACAGCAGGTCCATGTTGATTACAAGTTTTCTCTCTGTAAATATGTATATACTAACTCCAACCTCATGATTTATGCCTCCAACACACCTTTCCAGTTTGGTAACCATAAGTTTGTGTTCTAAGTCTGGGACTCTGTTTCTGTGTTGTAAGATAGTACCTTTCTATCAATTTTTAGATTCCACCGATAAGTAATATCATATGATATTTTTCATTGCCTGATTTATGACACTTAGTATGAATGTATGTAGGTCCTTCTGAGTGGCCCTAAATGGCCTTATTTCATTCACTTCATGGCTGAGTAATATTCCATTGTACATATCTACCATAATTTCTTTATCCGTTCTTCCTTCCAAGGACTTTTAGGTAGCTTCCGAGTAGAGGCTCTTGTAAACAGGGCTGGATAAATTTTAGAGTGCCTGGGTCCTGTCAATTTACGTTTTTTCCAAGATACAGGCCCAGGAGTGGAAGCGCCATATGCTCTGAAGCTCTGGTTTTTAGATTTTTAAGGAATCACCACCCACTTCTCCAGAGTGGCTGTTAGCAATTTACATTCCCACCATCAGCTTGTCAGGGTTCCCTTTTCTCCACGCCCTGTCCTGCATTTCAGGTTTTACAGTTTGTGAGGTTGGCCATTCTGACTGGTGCGAAGTGATATCTCTTTGTAGTATTAATTTACATTGCCCGCCTGTTTTGTTGGCCAAAAATGGAGTAAGGGTTTTTCCTGAATAGATTAAGGAATAACGCATACGGCCTTTTTGGCAAACTGCATCATTGGCGATGTTCAGCAGCTTTGCATGTGCTTTAATGACGAGTGCAAACTACCCCTTGAAATCCCTTTCTTGCAATTCTGCCTTGCTTACAAGGCCTTTACGAATACTTGGCTCAAGAAATGACTCCATTAGAGGTGTCAATTACAACCCTGCATGTTTGTGAATTGCAGTGCCCCTGAGCACCGGTTTTCAACTTGTTTAGGGAAGCAGACACAAAGGGGCAGGATTTCTACAGACCCATTCCAGTTACTGGGGCACCTGAAGGATAGGGAAATTCTTCTTCCAGGTAGGAAACTAGAGTGGCATATGCCTGTCCAAACATCTAAGGCTTGTGTCTCATTCCATCCCGCCATTCCCCTTCTTCACCGGAAAATTCCAAGCCGTGCAAAACCGGCTGTTGAGTGTGCTGCCTTCCCAAAGTGGGGAGACTCTAAGGAAAGGAGCTGGGGAACCCGAATACCAGGAGACGTGGAGATGAGGTGACTTTTCCAAACTCTTCCCGATCAGACGGTGTACCATCCTCTGGATGTGCCATGCATGTTTTAGCTGTAGGAAGGGTCCCCTGCACCTGGAGATATGGGACCCATGGAATGGGGGCCAGGCAGTATTACTCTAAAAGTGCTGCATTTGCTGTCCCATCCTCACGAAGCCTCTCAGACCAACGAGTGTAGAGCCTTAGGTCCCATCCAGCTCTGTGTCTAGATATGGTCAGTCCAGGTTGCATCACAGCCCTTGAACAAATTTTGTAAGAATTTCTCTCTCTCTCACTGTCTTTATTTTGTTCTTGTTATTTAATTTTATAATGGGGTATAGCTGATTTTCAATACTGTGTTTCTTCCTGCTCTACATCTATCCACTTGATTCACTTAAAGAGAGACATCAGTAAATTCTTTTACAGAGTCTTACCAGTCTTATATATCCTTTTCTGGTGACAACAGTGTGCTGAGTCCAGCTCTTTGAGCTATAGAGTAGGTCCTGTCGAATACCTATTTTCTTTATGGAACCATATCTGTGCTAATTTCAACCTCCTGGTTTATGCATCACCCCGCCCCACCTTTCTCCTTTAGCAGCCATAAGTGTGTTTTCTAAATGTGTGACTCCGTTTCTGTTTTGTAATTGCGTTCATGTGAAGGCATTTTTAGATACTATCTATAAGTGATACCTTATGATAAGTCTCTTTTTATGTCTGACTTATGTCACTTAGAATGATCGTACCTCAGTCTCCACGAGTTGATGCCACTGGCCTTATTCCATTGATTTAATTGCTGAGTAATATTCCATCGTACATAAGTACCACATCTTCTTTATCCATTTTTTCCTTCCAAGGACATGTAAGTTGTACCCAAATCGAGGCATTTCTAAACAGAGCAGCCCTAAACTTTGGGGTGCCTGTGTCTTGTCGATTTTTTGGTTTTCCCAAGATATACGCCCATGAGGGGAAGTGCTGTATGCTCTGTAGCTCTGTTTTTTAGAAGTTTTAAGATACAGCATACACTTCTCAAGAGTGGCTGGTGTCAATTTACATCCCGCCGATCAGCAAAACAAGGCTGCCTTTTCTCCATGGCCTGTCCTGCATTTCTGGGTTTTACACTTTTTCAGCATGGGCCTTTTGACCAATGCCAAGTGAGACATTTTTGTAATGCTGATTTGCATTGCCCGCTTGTTTAGGTGGCCAAAAAGAGCATCTGCGTTTTTTCCAAAATTTATTCAGGAAAGAACGCAGACGCCCTTTTTGGCCAACTGCATCATTGTCGAAGTTCTGCGGAATTTCATGTGCTTTAAAGGCGAGTCCAATCTATCTGTGAAAAACTGTTTCCTTCAATTCTGTCTTGCTTTGAGATCCTCTTCGTTGCCTTACCTCAATACATTTTTAGACGAGAGTGATCATTTATAACTCTGCAGAATTGTGAATTGCCGTGCTCCTGAGCTCCATTCTCCAAATCGCTTATTTGGGAGCTGGCCGCAAACCGGCAGGATGGCTTCAGGCACTATTCTGGTTCCGTGGGGCAGGCTGAGCCTGTGGTTAATTCTTCTTCCTGATGGGAAAATAGAGTGACCTGTGCCTGTCCCAACACCTAGAGCTAGTCTCTCATTGGTTCCCCCTCTTCCCGTTCATACTCAGGACAAATTGCAACGTGTACGACACAGGAGGTTAAAGGTGCTGATTCTCCAAGGAGGGAGATTGCTAGTAACGCGGCTGGAATGGCAAACCCGAGCACCAGGAGATGAGGAATGAGGTGCGTTTCAGAAACCTTTCCCGATCACACTGTATACCATCCACTGGGTTTCCCATGCATTTTTTCGCTGTAAGAAGATTCCCTTGAACCTGGAGATTTGGGAGCCATAGAATGGGTACCACGCACTGTTACTTTAAAGGGTAGGCGTTTGCTCACCCAACCTCACCAATCCTCTCAGCCCCAAGAGTGTCCAGCCTTATGTCTAATCCAGCTGTGGGTCTAGATATGGTCGATCCAGGATGCTTCACTGCCCCTGAACGAACTTTGTACGAATTTCTCTCTCTTTCACTGTCTTTGTTGGGGTTTTTTTTGTAATCTATTTTTATAATGGGGTTTAGCTGATTTTCACTGCTGTGTTTATGCCGCTTTACACCCACTTGACTCACTTACAGAGAGATATCAATACATAGGTTTGAAGATTCTTACTAGTCCGATATACTCTTGTGTGGTGAATAGGGGGCGTTGAGTCCAGTTCACTGAGCAAGGGGTAGGTGTTGTCTGTTACATATTTGGTTTATGGAACGGTATGTGTGCTAATTTCAAACCCTTGTTTTATGCCTCACCCCAACTCACCTTTCCAGTTAAGCAGCCATCCAGTGTTTTCTAAATGTGTGACTCTGTTCTGTTTTGTAATCAGGTCATGTGTAGCGATTTTTACTTTCCCTCTATAAGTGATATCTTATGATAAGTGTCTTTTTCTGTGTGACTTATTTCACTTAGAATTGTCGTACCTAAATCCACTCATCATGCTGCTGGTAGCCATATGACATTGATTTCATGGGTGAGTGATATTCCATTGTACCTAAGTACCACACTTCTTTATCCATTTTTCTCTATCCTGGCATATTTAAGGTGTACTGAACTGGAGGTTCTTGTAAACAGAGTAGGCCTAAAGTTTGGGGTGCCTGTGTCTTGTTGATTTTTAGTTTTCCCATTTTACACGCCCACGAGTGGAAGGGCCCTATGCTCTCTAGCTGTGTTTTTTAGATATTTTAGGAAACACCATGCACTTCTCCAGAGTGGCCGTTGGCAAGTTACATCCCTCCCATCAGCCTAACGAGGCTCCCTTTTCTCCCTGGCCTGTCCTGCACTTCTGGTTTTTACACTGTTTTGGATGGCCTTTGGACGGATGGGAAGTGAGACTTTTTTGTAGTGCTGATTTGCCTTTCCGGCTTGCTTGGTTGGCCAAAAAGGGCGTATGCGTTTTTTCCTGAATATATTCAGGAAAAAACACATACGCCCTTTTTGGCCAAGTGCATCATTGTCGACGTTTTGCCGCTTTTCATGTGCTCTAAAGGCGATTCGTATCTACCTCCTGAAATCTGGGGGCTTGTCCCCGCACATTCCTCTCTAATATACAACCTCGGAACACTACCTCCAGGAAGACTCTGTTGCCCTAGTAACAAGGGTTGAGAACGTAATAATGCTGCCGCCTTGTGGCTGTTTCTCACAACAGCAGCTTTAAACGCAGTGCTAATGGTTGCTTAAGAGTCACAAGGACTGCAGGGCTGTAAATGACACCTCCCCTCAAAAAATGCCCTGGGGTAGGGAATAGGCAAGAAAATTCAACACATGACAAATTTTTCAAGAAGTCAATATGAAGAGAGAACTTGTACTCACTCTAAAAAAAAGAGGAAAAGAAAAAAAGGACATGCCTAAAGCTCAGTATAAGGAATTGTTAGCCACATTCAAATCCAGCCTCCAAAAAGGTTTCAGCTCACACCAGTCAAAGGACCATCAGCAAAACGTCTACAAACTATAAATGCTGAAGGGGTTTTAGAGAACTTTGTACCTTCTAGCAGCTGGTGGGATGTAAAGTGGTAACAGCACTCACAAAAACTGAATGGAGCTGCTTTAAAAGGTAAAAATTGAGCTACCAGATGACGTGGGAGGGCACGTTTTGGGCCTATAATCTAAGACCACCAGAATCGGAAAGACAGAGGCAGGCAAATGTGCACTGCAGCAATATTGAAATAGCCAAGACATGGAAGCAAAAAAAAGGTCCATAAACAGATGAATTGGCAAAGAAGAAGAGGTATATGTACAGAATGGAATAGTAGCCTCGGGAAGAAAACGAAGAGTGCCGTTTTCAGGATTAAAAATGAGCCTAGAAATAATCATATTAGGTAAAGTAAGTCAAAAGGGAATGACAAATATCCTATGATATCATTTATACAAGTTATCCTAAGATTGCTACCAATGAACATACTTCCACAGAAAAAGACACTCACAGACTTATAAAACAAACTAATGGTTAACCAAAATGAAAGGTGGAAGGATGGAAACATTAGGATTACGGGGCTAACCTAAATAGGCTAATGTATGTTAAATGTATATAAACACTTAACATATAAACTATATAAGTTTCCTGCAATTCTGCCTTGCTTTCAAATCCTCTTCGTTGCCTTCCTTCAGTATATTTTTGGACGAGAGTTACCATTTATAACTCTACAGGATTGTGAATTGCAGTGCCCCTGAGCTCCATTTTTCAACTCGCTTTTTTGGAAGCTGGCCGCAAAAGCGCACGATTGCTTAAGGCCCTATTCTGGTTCCGTGGGGCAGGCTGAGCCTGTGGTTAATTCTTCTTCCTGATGGAAATTAGAGTGACCTGTGCCTGTCCCAACACCTAGAGCTAGCCTCTCATGGGTTCCCCCTCTTCCCATTCATCCTCAGGACAAACTGCAACCTGTACGAAACAGGAGGTTAAACGTGCTGACTCTCCAAGTGGGGAGATTGTTAGTAAAGCGGCTGGAATGACGAAGCCGAGCACAAGGAGATGAGAAATGAGGTTCGTTTCAGAAACCTTTCTCGATCACACTGTATAACATGCACTGGGTTTCCCATGCATGTTTCCGCTGTAGGAAGATTCCCTTGAACCTGGAGATTTGGGACCCATAGAATGGGTACCATGCAGTATTACTTTAAAGGGTCTGCGTTTGCTCACCCAACCTCACCAATCCTCTCAGCCCCAAGAGTGTCCAGCCTTATGTCTAATCCAGCTGTGGGTCTAGATATGGTCGATTCAGGTTGCTTCACTGCCCCTGAACGAACTTTGTACGAATTTCTCTCTCTTTCACTGTCTCTGTTGGAGTTCTTTTGGTAATTTATTTTTATAATGGGGTTTAGCTGATTTTCACTGCTGTGTTTATGCCGCTTTACACCCACTTGATTCAGTTACAGAGAGATATCAATACATAGGTTTTAAGATTCTTACTAGTCAGATATATTCTTGGGCGGTGAATAGGGGGTGTTGAGTCCAGTTCACTGAGCAAGGGGTAGGTCTTGTCTGTTACATATTTGGTTTATGGAACGGTATGTGTGCTAATTTCAAACCCTTGTTTTATGCCACACCCCACCTCACCTTTCCAGTTAAGCAGCCATCCAGTGTTTTCTAAATGTGTGACTCTGTTCTGTTCTGTAATGTGGTAATCTGTAGCGATTTTTACTTACCCTCTATAAGTGATATCTTATGATAAGTGTCTTTTTCTGTGTGACTTATTTCACTTAGAAACATCGGACCTAGATCCACTCACCATGCTGCTACTAGCCGTATGATATTGATTTCATGGCTAAGTGATATTCCATTATACATAAGTACCACAATTTCTTTATCCCTTTTTCTCTATCCTGGCATATTTAAGGTGTACTGAAGTGGAGGTTCTTGTCAACAGAGCAGCCCTAAATTTGGGGTGCGTGTATCTTGCTGATTTTTAGTTTTCCCATTTTATACGCCCACGAGGGGAAGTGCCCTATGCTCTCTAAGCTGTGTTTTGTAGATGTCTCACAACACACAGTGCACTTCACCAGAGTGGCTGTTCTCAGTTTACATCCTGCCCATCAGCGTAGCAAGGCTCCCAATTCTCCATGACATTTTCTGCATTTCTGGTTTTGACACTTTATTCAGCATGGCCCTTTTGACCGATGGGAAGTGAGACTTCTTTGTAGCGCTGATTTGCCTTTCCAGGTTGCTTGGTTGGCCAAAAAGTGCGTAGGCGTTTTTTCCTGAATATATTCAGGAAAAAAACGCCTACGCACTTTTTGGCCAAGGGCATCATTGTCGACGTTTTGCCGCTTTTCATGTGATTTAAAGGCGATTCGAATCTACCCCCTGAAATCTGTTTCCTGCAATTCTGCCTTGCTTTCAAATCCTCTTCGTTGCCTTCCCTCAATATATTTGTGGACGAGAGTTATCATTTATAACTGCAGGTTTGTGAATAGCAGTGCCCCTGAGCTCCATTATTCAACTCGCTTTCTTGGGAGCTGGCCGCAAAAGTGCAGGATTGCATCAGGCCCTATTGTGGTTCCGGGGGCAGGCTGAGCCTGTGGTTAATTCTTCTTCCTGATGGGAAAATAGAGTGACCTGTGCCTGTCCCAACACCTAGAGCTATTCTCTCATTGGTTCCCCCTCTTCCCGTTCATCCTCAGGACAAATTGCAACCTGTACGGAACAGGAGGTTAAAGGTGCTGATTCTCCAAGGAGGGAGATTGCTAGTAAAGCGGCTGAAATGGCGAACCCGAGCACAAGGAGATGAGAAATGAGGTGCGTTTTAGAAACCTTTCCCGATCACACGGTGTACCATCTTCTGGCTTTCTCATGCATGTTTTCGATGTAGGAAGATGCCCTTGAACCTGGAGATTTGGGACCCATGGGATGGGTACCAGGCAGTATGACTTTATAGGGTCTGCGTTTGCTCACCCAACCTCACCAAACCTCTCAGCCCCAAGAGTGTCCACCCTTATGTCTCAATCAGCTGTGGGTCTAGAGATGGTCAATCCAGGTGGCATCACAGCCCCTGAACGAATTTTGTTAGAATTTCTCTCTCTTTCACTGTCTTTGTTTCACGGGTTTTTAAAAGTAATTGATTTTTATAATGGGGTTTAGCTGCTTTTCAGTGCTGTGTTTATGCCACTTTACACCCACTTGACTCACTTACAGAGATATATCAATACATTGGTTTTAAGATTCTTACTAGTCAGATATATTCTTGGGCGGTGAACAGGGGGTGTTGAGTCCAGTTCACTGAGCAAGGAGTAGGTCTTGTCTATTACATATTGGGTTTATGGAACGGTATCTGAGCTAATTTGAAACCCTTGTTTTATGCATCACCCCACCTCACCTTTCCCGTTAAGCAGCCATAGTGTGTTTTCTAAACGTGTGACGCTGTTGTGTTTTGTAATTCAGTTCAAGGGTAGCGGTTTTTACATTCCCTCTCTAAGTGATATCTTATGATAAGTGTCTTTTTCTGTGTGACTTATTTCACTTAGAGTCGTCGTACCTAAATCCACTCATCATGCTGCTACTAGCCTTAGTACGTTGATTTCATGGCTGAGTGATATTCCATCGTACATAAGGACCACAACTTCTTTATCCGTTTTTCTCTTTCCTGGGATATTTAAGGTGTAACGAAGTGGAGGTTCTTGTCAACAGAGCAGCCCTAAACTTTGGGGTGCCTGTGTCTTGCTGATTTTTAGTTCTCCCAATTTATACGCCCATGAGTGGAAGTGCCCTATGCTCTCTAAGCTGAGTTTTTTAGATGTTTCAGGACACAACGTACACTTCTCCAGAGTGGCTGTTCGCAATTTACATCCCGCCCGTCACCGTAGCAAGGCTCCCATTTCTCCATGACATTTTCTGCATTTCTGGTTTTGACACTTTATTCAGCATGGCCCTTTTGACCGATGGGAAGCGAGACTTCTTTGTAGCGCTGATTTGCCTTTCCAGGTTGCTTGGTTGGCGAAAAAGTGCGTAGGCGTTTTTTCCTGAATATATTCAGGAAAAAAACGCCTACGCACTTTTTGGCCAAGGGCATCATTGTCGACGTTTTGCCGCTTTTCATGTGATTTAAAGGCGATTCGAATCTACCCCCTGAAATCTGTTTCCTGCAATTCTGCCTTGCTTTCAAATCCTCTTCGTTGCCTTCCCTCAATATATTTGTGGACGAGAGTTATCATTTATAACTCTGCAGGTTTGTGAATTGCAGTGCCCCTGAGCTCCAATTTTCAACTCGCTTTCTTGGGAGCTGGCCGCAAAAGCGCAGGATTGCTTCAGGCTCTGTTCTTGTTCCGGGAAGCAGACTGAGCCTGTGGTTAATTCTTCTTCCTGATGGGAAAATAGAGTGACCTGTGCCTGTCCCAACACCTAGAGCTAGTCTCTCATTGGTTCCCCCTCTTCCCGTTCATCCTCAGGACAAATTGCAACCTGTACGGAACAGGAGGTTAAAGGTGCTTATTCTCCAAGGAGGGAGATTGCTAGTAAAGCGGCTGTGATGGCGAGCCCGAGCACAAGGAGATGAGAAATGAGGTGCGTTTTAGAAACCTTTCCCGATCACACGGTGTACCAACTTCTGGCTTTCTCATGCATGTTTTTGATGTAGGAAGATGCCCTTGAACCTAGAGATTTGAGACACATGGGATGGGTACAACGCAGTATTACTTTAAAGGGTCTGCGTTTGCTCACCCAACCTCACCAAACCTCTCAGCCCGAAGAGTGTCCACCCTTATGTCTCAATCAGCTGTGGGTCTAGAGATGGTCAATCCAGGGGGCATCACAGCCGCTGAACGAATTTTGTAAGAATTTCTCTCTCTTTCACTGTCTTTGTTTCATGGGTTTTTAAAAGTAATTGACTTTTATACTGGGGTTTAGCTCCTTTTCAATGCTGTTTATGCCGCTTTACACCCACTTGACTCACTTACAGAGAGATATCAATACATAGCTTTGAAGATTCGTACTAGTCAGATATTTTCTTGGGCGGTGAATAGGGGGTGTTGAGTCCAGTTCACTGAGCAAGGAGTAGGTCTTGTCTATTACATATTGGGTTTATGGAACGGTATCTGAGCTAATTTGAAACCCTTGTTTTATGCATCACCCCACCTCACCTTTCCCGTTAAGCATCGATAGTGTGTTTTTTAACGTTTGACGCTGTTCTGTTTTGTAATTCAGTTCAAGTGTAGCGGTTTTTACATTCCCTCTATAAGTGATATCTTATGATAAGTGTCTTTTTCTGTGTGACTTATTTCACTTAGAATCGTCGTACCTAAATCCACTCATCATGCTGCTACTAGCCTTAGTACGTTGATTTCATGGCTGAGTGATATTCCATTGTACATAAGGACCACAGCTTCTTTATCCATTTTTCTCTTTCCTGGGATATTTAAGGTGTAACGAAGTGGAGGTTCTTGTCAACAGAGCAGCCCTAAACTTTGGGGTGCCTGTGTCTTGCTGATTTTTAGTTTTCCCAATTTATACGCCCATGAGTGGAAGTGCCCTATGCTCTCTAAGCTGAGTTTTTTAGATTTTTCAGGACACACCGTACACTTCTCCAGAGTGGCTGTTCGCAATTTACATCCCGCCCGTCACCATAGCAAGGCTCCCGTTTCTCCTTGGCCTGTCCTGCATTTCTGGTTTTGACACTTTATTCAGCATGGCCCTTTTGACCGATGGGAAGCGAGACTTCTTTGTAGCGCTGATTTGCCTTTCCAGGTTGCTTGGTTGGCCAAAAAGGGCGTATGCGTTTTTTCCTGAATATATTCAGGAAAAAACGCATACGCCCTTTTTGGCCAAGGGCATCGTTGTCGAGGTTTTGCCACTTTTCCTGTGCTTTAAAGGCGATTCGACTCTACCTCCTGAAATCTGTTTCCTGCAATTCTGCCTTGCTTTCAATTCCTCCTCGTTGCCTTCCCTCAATATATTTGTGGACGAGAGTTATCATTTCTAACTCTGCAGGTTTGTGAATTGCAGTGCCCCTGAGCTCCATTTTTCAACTCGCTTTCTTGGGAGCTGGCCGCAAAAGCGCAGGATTGCTTCAGGCCCTATTGTGGTTCCGGGCGGCAGGCTGAGCCTGTGGTTAATTCTTCTTCCTGATGGGAAAATAGAGTGACCTGTGCCTGTCCCCACACCTAGACCTAGTCTCTCATTGGTTCCCCCTCTTCCCGTTCATCCTCAGGACAAATTGCAACCTGTACGGAACAGGAGGTTAAAGGTGCTGATTCTCAAAGGAGGGAGATTGCTAGTAAAGCGGCTGTAATGGCCAACCCGAGCACAAGGAGATGAGAAATGAGGTGCGTTTTAGAAACCTTTCCCGATCACACGGTGTACCATCTTCTGGGTTTCTCATGCATGTTTTTGATGTAGGAAGATGCCCTTGAACTTGGAGATTTTGGACCCATGGGATGGATACCACGCAGTATTACTTTAAAGGGTCTGCGTTTGCTCACCCAACCTCACCAAACCTCTCAGCCCCAAGAGTGTCCACCCTTATGTCTCAATCAGCTGTGGGTCTAGAGATGGTCAATCCAGGTGGCATCACAGACCCTGAACGAATTTTGTAAGAATTTCTCTCTCTTTCACTGTCTTTGTTTCATGGGTTTTTAAAAGTAATTGATTTTTATAGTGGGGCTTAGCTGCTTTTCACTGCTGTGTTTATGCTGCTTTACACCCACTTGACTCACTTACAGAGAGATATCAATACATAGCTTTGAAGATTCTTCCTAGTCAGATATATTCTTGGGCGGTGAATAGGGTGTTTTTGCGTCCAGTTCACTGAGCAAGGAGTAGGTCTTGTCTATTACATATTGGGTTTATGGAACGCTATCTGAGCTAATTTGAAACCCTTGTTTTATGCGTCACCCCACCTCACCGTTCCCGTTAAGCAGCCATAGTGTGTTTTCTAAACGTGGGACTCTGTTCTGTTTTGTAATTCAGTTCAAGTGTAGCGGTTTTTACATTCCCTCTATAAGTGATATCTTACGATAAGTGTCTTTCTGTGTGACTTATTTCACTTAGAATCGTCGTACCTAAATCCACTCATCATGCTGCTACTAGCCTTATGACGTTGATTTCATGCCTGAGTGATATTCCATTGTACATAAGGACCACAACTTCTTTATCCATTTTTCTCTTTCCTGGGATATTTAAGGTGTAATGAAGTGGAGGTTCTTGTCAACAGAGCAGCCCTAAACTTTGGGGTGCCTGTGTCTTGCTGATTTTTAGTTTTCCCAATTTCTACGCCCATGAGTGGAAGTGCCCTATGCTCTCTAAGCTGAGTTTTTTAGATGTTTCAGGACACACCATACACTTCTCCAGAGTGGCTGTTGGCAATTTACATCCCGCCCATCAGCGTAGCAAGGCTCCCGTTTCTCCATGGCCTGTCCTGCATTTCTGGTTTTGACACTTTATTCAGCATGGCCCTTTTGACCGATGGGAAGCGAGACTTCTTTGTAGCGCTGATTTGCCTTTCCAGGTTGCTTGGTTGGCCAAAAAGGGCGTATGCGTTTTTTCCTGAATATATTCAGGAAAAAACGCATACGCCCTTTTTGGCCAAGGGCATCACGGTCGAGGTTTTGCCGCTTTTCCTGTGCTTTAAAGGCGATTCGAATCTACCTCCTGAAATCTGTTTCCTGCAATTCTGCCTTGCTTTCAAATCCTCTTCGTTGCCTTCCCTCAATATATTTGTGGACGAGAGTTAACATTTATAACTCTGCAGGTTTGTGAATTGCAGTGCCCCTGAGCTCCATTTTTCAACTCGCTTTCTTGGGAGCTGGCCCCAAAAGCGCAGGATTGCTTCAGGCCCTATTGTGGTTCCGGGTGGCAGGCTGAGCCTGTGGTTAATTCTTCTTCCTGATGGGAAAATAGAGTGACCTGTGCCTGTCCCCACACCTAGACCTAGTCTCTCATTGGTTCCCCCTCTTCCCGTTCATCCTCAGGACAAATTGCAACGTGTACGGAACAGGAGGTTAAAGGTGCTCATTCTCCAAGGAGGGAGATTGCTAGTAAAGCGGCTGGAATGGCGAACCCGAGCACAAGGAGATGAGAAATGAGGTGCGTTTTAGCAACCTTTCCTGATCACATGGTGTACCATCTTCTGGGTTTCTCATGCATGTTTTCGATGTAGGAAGATGCCCTTGAAGCTGGAGATTTGGGACCTATGGGATGGGTACCACGCAGTATTACTTTAAAGGGTCTGCATTTGCTCACCCAACCTCACCAAACCTCTCAGCCCCAAGAGTGTCCACCCTTATGTCTCAATCAGCTGTGGTTCTAGAGATGGTCAATCCAGGTGGCATCACAGCCCCTGAACGAATTTTGTAAGAATTTCTCTCTCTTTCACTGTCTTTGTTTCATGGGTTTTTAAAAGTAACTGATTTTTATAATGGGGTTTAGCTGCTTTTCACTGCTGTGTTTATGCTGCTTTACACCCACTTGACTCACTTACAGAGAGATATCAATACATAGCTTTGAAGATTCTTCCTAGTCAGATATATTCTTGGGCCGTGAATAGGGGGTTTTTGCGTCCAGTTCACTGAGCAAGGAGTACGTCTTGTCTATTACATATTGGGTTTATGGAACGCTATCTGAGCTAATTTGAAACCCTTGTTTTATGCGTCACCCCACCTCACCGTTCCCGTTAAGCAGCCATAGTGTGTTTTCTAAACGTGTGACTCTGTTCTGTTTTGTAATTCAGTTCAAGTGTAGAGGTTTTTACATTCCCTCTATAAGTGATATCTTACGATAAGTGTCTTTCTGTGTGACTTATTTCACTTAGAATCGTCGTACCTAAATCTTCTCATCATGCTGCTACTAGCCTTATGATGTTGATTTCAAGCCTGAGTGATATTCCATTGTACATAAGGACCACAACTTCTTTATCCAATTTTCTCTTTCCTGGGATATTGAAGGTGTAATGAAGTGGAGGTTCTTGTCAACAGAGCAGCCCTAAACTTTGGGGTGCCTGTGTCTTGCTGATTTTTAGTTTTCCCAATGTATACGCCCATGAGTGGAAGTGCCCTATGCTCTCTAAGCTGAGTTTTTTAGGTGTTTCAGGACACACCGTACACTTCAGCAGAGTGGCTGTTGGCAATTAACATCCCACCCATCAGCGTAGCAAGCCTCCCGTTTCTCCATGGCCTGTCCTGCATTTCTGGTTTTGACACTTTATTCAGCATGGCCCTTTTGACCGATGGGAAGCGAGACTTCTTTGTAGCGCTGATTTGCCTTTCCAGGTTGCTTGGTTGGCCAAAAAGGGCGTATGCGTTTTTTCCTGAATATATTCAGGAAAAAACGCATACGCCCTTTTTGGCCAAGGGCATCATGGTCGAGGTTTTGCCGCTTTTCCTGTGCTTTAAAGGCGATTCGAATCTACCTCCTGAAATCTGTTTCCTGCAATTCTGCCTTGCTTTCAAATCCTCTTCGTTGCCTTCCCTCAATATATTTGTGGACGAGAGTTAACATTTCTACCTCTGCAGGTTTGTGAATTGCAGTGCCCCTGAGCTCCATTTTTCAACTCGCTTTCTTGGGAGCTGGCCCGAAAAGCGCAGGATTGCTTCAGGCCCTATTGTGGTTCCGGGCGGCAGGCTGAGCCTGTGGTTAATTCTTCTTCCTGATGGGAAAATAGAGTGACCTGTGCCTGTCCCAACACCTAGACCTAGTCTCTCATTGGTTCCCCCTCTTCCCGTTCATCCTCAGGACAAATTGCAACGTGTACGGAACAGGAGGTTAAAGGTGCTCATTCTCCAAGGAGGGAGATTGCTAGTAAAGCGGCTGGAATGGCGAACCCGAGCACAAGGAGATGAGAAATGAGGTGCGTTTTAGAAACCTTTCCTGATCACATGGTGTACCATCTTCTGGGTTTCTCATGCATGTTTTCGATGTAGGAAGATGCCCTTGAAGCTGGAGATTTGGGACCTATGGGATGGGTACCACGCAGTATTACTTTAAAGGGTCTGCGTTTGCTCACCCAACCTCACCAAACCTCTCAGCCCGAAGAGTGTCCACCCTTATGTCTCAATCAGCTGTGGGTCTAGAGATGGTCAATCCAGGTGGCATCACAGCCCCTGAACGAATTCTGTATGAATTTCTCTCTCTTTCACTGTCTTTGTTTCACGGGTTTTTAAAAGAAATTGATTTTTATAATGGGGTTTAGCTGCTTTTCAGTGCTGTGTTTATGCCGCTTTACACCCACTTGACTCACTTACAGAGAGATATCAATACATTGGTTTTAAGAGTCTTCCTAGTCAGATATATTCTTGGGCGGTGAACAGGGGGTTTTTGCGTCCAGTTCACTGAGCAAGGAGTAGGTCTTGTCTGTTACATATTAGGTTTATGGAACAGTATCTGAGCTAATTTGAAACCCTTGTTTTATGCATCACCCACCTCACCTTTCCCGTTAAGCAGCCATAGTGTGTCTTCTAAACGTGTGACGCTGTTCTGTTTTGTAATTCAGTTCAAGTGTAGCGGTTTTTACATTCCCTCTCTAAGTGATATCTTATGATAAGTGTCTTTTTTTGTGTGACTTATTTCACTTAGAATCGTCGTACCTAAATCCTCTCATCATGCTGCTACTAGCCTTATGACGTTGATTTCATGGCTGAGTGATATTCCATTGTACAAAAGGACCACAACTTCTTTATCCATTTTTCTCTTTCCTGGGATATTTAAGGTGTAACGAAGTGGAGGTTCTTGTCAACAGAGCTGCCCTAAACTCTGGTGTGCCTGTGCCTTGCTGATTTTTAGTTTTCCCAATTTATACGCCCGTGAGTGGAAGTGCCCTATGCTCTCTAAGCTGAGTTTTTTCGATGTTTCAGGACACACTGTACACTTCTGCAGAGTGGCTGTTGGCAATTTACCTCCCGCCATCAGCGTAGCAAGCCTCCCGTTTCTCCATGGCCTGTCCTGCATTTCTGGTTTTGACACTTTATTCAGCATGGCCCTTTTGACCGATGGGAAGCGAGACTTCTTTGTAGCGCTGATTTGCCTTTCCAGGTTGCTTGGTTGGCCAAAAAGGGCGTATGCGTTTTTTCCTGAATATATTCAGGAAAAAACGCATACGCCCTTTTTGGCCAAGGGCATCATGGTCGAGGTTTTGCCGATTTTCCTGTGCTTTAAAGGCGATTCGAATCTACCTCCTGAAATCTGTCTCCTGCAATTCTGCCTTGCTTTCAAATCCTCTTCGTTGCCTTCCCTCAATATATTTGTGGACGAGAGTTATCATTTATAACTCTGCAGGTTTGTGAACTGCAGTGCCCCTGAGCTCCATTTTTCAACTCGCTTTCTTGGGAGTTGCCCGCAAAAGCGCAGGATTGCTTCAGGCCCTATTGTGGTTCCGGGCAGCAGGCTGAGCCTGTGGTTAATTCTTCTTCCTGATGGGAAAATAGAGTGACCTGTGCCTGTCCCCACACCTAGACCTAGTCTCTCATTGGTTCCCCCTCTTCCCGTTCATCCTCAGGA
Source organism: Balaenoptera borealis (assembly GCF_965194805.1). Classification (NCBI taxonomy): domain Eukaryota; kingdom Metazoa; phylum Chordata; class Mammalia; order Artiodactyla; family Balaenopteridae; genus Balaenoptera; species Balaenoptera borealis. The sequence continues at coordinate 205,477 of NW_028123248.1, read as the reverse complement.
CAAATTTGCAACCTGTACGGAACAGGAGGTTAAAGGTGCTCATTCTCCAAGGAGGGAGATTGCTATTAAAGCGGCTGTGATGGCGAGCCCGAGCACAAGGAGATGAGAAATGAGGTGCGTTTTAGAAACCTTTCCCGATCACATGGTGTACCATCTTCTGGGTTTCTCATGCATGTTTTCGATGTTAGGAAGATGCCCTTGAACCTGGAGATTTTGGACCCATGGGATGGGTACCACGCAGTATTACTTTAAAGGGTCTGCGTTTGCTCACCCAACCTCACCAAACCTCTCAGCCCGAAGAGTGTCCACCCTTATGTCTCAATCAGCTGTGGTTCTAGAGATGGTCAATAAAGGTGGCATCCCAGCCCCTGAACGAATTCTGTATGAATTTCTCTCTCTTTCACTGTCTTTGTTTCACGGGTTTTTAAAAGTAATTGACTTTTATAATGGGGTTTAGCTGCTTTTCACTGCTGTGTTTATGCCGCTTTACACCCACTTGACTCACTTACAGAGAGATATCAATACATTGGTTTTAAGAGTCTTACTAGTCAGATATATTCTTGGGCGGTGAACAGGGGGTGTTGAATCCAGTTCACTGAGCAAGGAGTAGGTCTTGTCTGTTACATATTGGGTTTATGGAACAGTATCTGAGCTAATTTGAAACCCTTGTTTTATGCATCACCCCACCTCACCTTTCCCGTTAAGCAGCCATAGTGTGTTTTCTAAACGTGTGACGCTGTTCTGTTTTGTAATTCAGTTGAAGTGTAGAGGTTTTTACATTCCCTCTATAAGTGATATCTTATGATAAGTGCCTTTTTCTGTGTGACTTATTTCACTTAGAATCGTCGTACCTAAATCTTCTCATCATGCTGCTACTAGCCTTATGATGTTGATTTCAAGCCTGAGTGATATTCCATTGTACATAAGGACCACAACTTCTTTATCCAATTTTCTCTTTCCTGGGATATTGAAGGTGTAATGAAGTGGAGGTTCTTGTCAACAGAGCAGCCCTAAACTTTGGGGTGCCTGTGTCTTGCTGATTTTTAGTTTTCCCAATTTATACGCCCATGAGTGGAAGTTCCCTATGCTCTCTAAGCTGAGTTTTTTAGGTGTTTCAGGACACACCGTACACTTCAGCAGAGTGGCTGTTGGCAATTAACATCCCACCCATCAGCGTAGCAAGCCTCCCCTTTCTCCATGGCCTGTCCTGCATTTCTGGTTTTGACACTTTATTCAGCATGGCCCTTTTGACCGATGGGAAGCGAGACTTCTTTGTAGCGCTGATTTGCCTTTCCAGGTTGCTTGGTTGGCCAAAAAGGGCGTATGCGTTTTTTCCTGAATATATTCAGGAAAAAACGCATACGCCCTTTTTGGCCAAGGGCATCATGGTCGAGGTTTTGCCGCTTTTCCTGTGCTTTAAAGGCGATTCGAATCTACCTCCTGAAATCTGTTTCCTGCAATTCTGCCTTGCTTTCAAATCCTCTTCGTTGCCTTCCCTCAATATATTTGTGGACGTGAGTTAACATTTCTACCTCTGCAGGTTTGTGAATTGCAGTGCCCCTGAGCTGCATTTTTCAACTCGCTTTCTTGGGAACTGGCCCCAAAAGCGCAGGATTGCTTCAGGCCCTATTGTGGTTCCGGGCGGCAAACTGAGCCTGTGGTTAATTCTTCTTCCTGATGGGAAAATAGAGTGACCTGTGCCTGTCCCAACACCTAGACCTAGTCTCTCATTGGTTCCCCCTCTTCCCGTTCATCCTCAGGACAAATTTGCAACCTGTACGGAACAGGAGGTTAAAGGTGCTCATTCTCCAAGGAGGGAGATTGCTAGTAAAGCGGCTGTAATGGCGAGCCCGAGCACAAGGAGATGAGAAATGAGGTGCGTTTTACAAACCTTTCCCGATCACACGGTGTACCGTGTTTTGGGTTTCTCATGCATGTTTTCGATGTAGGAAGATGCCCTTGAACCTGGAGATTTTGGACCCATGGGATGGGTACCACGCAGTATTACTTTAAAGGGTCTGCGTTTGCTCACCCAACCTCACCAAACCTCTCAGCCCCAAGAGTGTCCACCCTTATGTCTCAATCAGCTGTGGGTCTAGATATTGTCAATCCAGGTGGCATCACAGCCCCTAAACGAATTTTGTGAGAATTTCTCTCTCTTTCACTGTCTTTGTTTCATGGGTTTTTAAAAGTAATTGATTTTTATAATGGGGTTTAGCTGCTTTTCACTGCTGTGTTTATGCTGCTTTACACCCACTTGACTCACTTACAGAGAGATATCAATACATAGCTTTGAAGATTCTTCCTAGTCATATATATTCTTGGGCGGTGAATAGGGGATTTTTGCGTCCAGTTCACTGAGCAAGGAGTAGGTCTTGTCTATTACATATTGGGTTTATGGAACGGTATCTGAGCTAATTTGAAACCCTTGTTTTATGCGTCACCCCACCTCACCGTTCCCGTTAAGCAGCCATAGTGTGTTTTCTAAATGTGGGACTCTGTTCTGTTTTGTAATTCATTTCAAGTGTAGCGGTTTTTACATTCCCTCTATAAGTGATATCTTCCGATTAGTGTCTTTCTGTGTGACTTATTTCACGTAGAATCGTCGTACCTAAATCCTCTCATCATGCTGCTACCAGCCTTATGACGTTAATTACATGGCTGAGTGATATTCCATTGTACATAAGGACCACAACTTCCTTATCCATTTTTCTCTTTCCTGGGATATTTAAGGTGTAACGAAGTGGAGGTTCTTGTCAACAGAGCAGCCCTAAACTTTGGGGTGCCTGTGTCTTGCTGATTTTTAGTTTTCCCAATTTATACGCCCATGAGTGGAAGTGCCCTATGCTCTCTAAGCTGAGTTTTTTAGATGTTTCAGGACACACCGTACACTTCTCCAGAGTGGCTGTTGGCAATTTACATCCCGCCCATCAGCGTAGCAAGGCTCCCGTTTCTCCATGGCCTGTCCTGCATTTCTGGTTTTGACACTTTATTCAGCATGGCCCTTTTGACCGATGGGAAGCGAGACTTCTTTGTAGCGCTGATTTGCCTTTCCAGGTTGCTTGGTTGGCCAAAAAGGGCGTATGCGTTTTTTCCTGAATATATTCAGGAAAAAACGCATACGCCCTTTTTGGCCAAGGGCATCATGGTCGAGGTTTTGCCGCTTTTCCTGTGCTTTAAAGGCGATTCGAATCTACCTCCTGAAATCTGTTTCCTGCAATTCTGCCTTGCTTTCAAATCCTCTTCATTGCCTTCCCTCAATATACTTGTGGACGAGAGTTATCATTTCTAACTCTGCAGGTTTGTGAATTGCAGTGCCCCTGAGCTCCATTTTTCAACTCGCTTTCTTGGGAGCTGGCCGCAAAAGCGCAGGATTGCTTCAGGCCCTATTGTGGTTCCGGGCGGCAGGCTGAGCCTGTGGTTAATTCTTCTTCCTGATGGGAAAATAGAGTGACCTGTGCCTGTCCCCACACCTAGACCTAGTCTCTCATTGGTTCCCCCTCTTCCCGTTCATCCTCAGGACAAATTTGCAACCTGTACGGAACAGGAGGTTAAAGGTGCTCATTCTCCAAGGAGGGAGATTGCTATTAAAGCGGCTGTGATGGCGAGCCCGAGCACAAGGAGATGAGAAATGAGGTGCGTTTTAGAAACCTTTCCCGATCACACGGTGTACCATCTTCTGGGTTTCTCATGCATGTTTTCGATGTTAGGAAGATGCCCTTGAACCTGGAGATTTTGGACCCATGGGATGGGTACCACGCAGTATTACTTTAAAGGGTCTGCGTTTGCTCACCCAACCTCACCAAACCTCTCAGCCCGAAGAGTGTCCACCCTTATGTCTCAATCAGCTGTGGTTCTAGAGATGGTCAATAAAGGTGGCATCCCAGCCCCTGAACGAATTCTGTATGAATTTCTCTCTCTTTCACTGTCTTTGTTTCACGGGTTTTTAAAAGTAATTGACTTTTATAATGGGGTTTAGCTGCTTTTCACTGCTGTGTTTATGCCGCTTTACACCCACTTGACTCACTTACAGAGAGATATCAATACATTGGTTTTAAGAGTCTTACTAGTCAGATATATTCTTGGGCGGTGAACAGGGGGTGTTGAATCCAGTTCACTGAGCAAGGAGTAGGTCTTGTCTGTTACATATTGGGTTTATGGAACAGTATCTGAGCTAATTTGAAACCCTTGTTTTATGCATCACCCCACCTCACCTTTCCCGTTAAGCAGCCATAGTGTGTTTTCTAAACGTGTGACGCTGTTCTGTTTTGTAATTCAGTTGAAGTGTAGAGGTTTTTACATTCCCTCTATAAGTGATATCTTATGATAAGTGCCTTTTTCTGTGTGACTTATTTCACTTAGAATCGTCGTACCTAAATCTTCTCATCATGCTGCTACTAGCCTTATGATGTTGATTTCAAGCCTGAGTGATATTCCATTGTACATAAGGACCACAACTTCTTTATCCAATTTTCTCTTTCCTGGGATATTGAAGGTGTAATGAAGTGGAGGTTCTTGTCAACAGAGCAGCCCTAAACTTTGGGGTGCCTGTGTCTTGCTGATTTTTAGTTTTCCCAATTTATACGCCCATGAGTGGAAGTTCCCTATGCTCTCTAAGCTGAGTTTTTTAGGTGTTTCAGGACACACCGTACACTTCTCCAGAGTGGCTGTTGGCAATTAACATCCCACCCATCAGCGTAGCAAGCCTCCCGTTTCTCCATGGCCTGTCCTGCATTTCTGGTTTTGACACTTTATTCAGCATGGCCCTTTTGACCGATGGGAAGCGAGACTTCTTTGTAGCGCTGATTTGCCTTTCCAGGTTGCTTGGTTGGCCAAAAAGGGCGTATGCGTTTTTTCCTGAATATATTCAGGAAAAAACGCATACGCCCTTTTTGGCCAAGGGCATCATGGTCAAGGTTTTGCCGCTTTTCCTGTGCTTTAAAGGCGATTCGAATCTACCTCCTGAAATCTGTTTCCTGCAATTCTGCCTTGCTTTCAAATCCTCTTCGTTACCTTCCCTCAATATATTTGTGGACGTGAGTTAACATTTCTACCTCTGCAGGTTTGTGAATTGCAGTGCCCCTGAGCTGCATTTTTCAACTCGCTTTCTTGGGAGCTGGCCCCAAAAGCGCAGGATTGCTTCAGGCCCTATTGTGGTTCCGGGCGGCAAACTGAGCCTGTGGTTAATTCTTCTTCCTGATGGGAAAATAGAGTGACCTGTGCCTGTCCCAACACCTAGACCTAGTCTCTCATTGGTTCCCCCTCTTCCCGTTCATCCTCAGGACAAATTGCAACGTGTACGGAACAGGAGGTTAAAGGTGCTCATTCTCCAAGGAGGGAGATTGCTAGTAAGGCGGCTGTAATGGCGAGCCCGAGCACAAGGAGATGAGAAATGAGGTGCGTTTTAGAAACCTTTCCCGATCACACAGTGTACCGTCTTCTGGGTTTCTCATGCATGTTTTCGATGTAGGAAGATGCCCTTGAACCTGGAGATTTTGGACCCATGGGATGGGTACCACGCAGTATTACTTTAAAGGGTCTGCGTTTGCTCACCCAACCTCACCAAACCTCTCAGCCCCAATAGTGTCCACCCTTATGTCTCAATCAGCTGTGGGTCTAGAGATGGTCAATAAAGGTGGCATCCCAGCCCCTGAACGAATTCTCTATGAATTTCTCTCTCTTTCACTGTCTTTGTTTCACGGGTTTTTAAAAGTAATTGATTTTTATAATGGGGTTTAGCTGCTTTTCACTGCTGTGTTTATGCCGCTTTACACCCACTTGACTCACTTACAGAGAGATATCAATACATTGGTTTTAAGAGTCTTCCTAGTCACATATATTCTTGGGCGGTGAACAGGGGGTGTTGAATCCAGTTCACTGAGCAAGGAGTAGGTCTTGTCTGTTACATATTGGGTTTATGGAACAGTATCTGAGCTAATTTGAAACCCTTGTTTTATGCATCACCCCACCTCACCTTTCCCGTTAAGCAGCCATAGTGTGTTTTCTAAACGTGTGACGCTGTTCTGTTTTGTAATTCAGTTCAAGTGTAGCGGTTTTTACATTCCCTCTATAAGTGATATCTTATGATAAGTGTCTTTTTCTGTGTGACTTATTTCACTTAGAATCGTCGTACCTAAATCTTCTCATCATGCTGCTACTAGCCTTATGATGTTGATTTCAAGCCTGAGTGATATTCCATTGTACATAAGGACCACAACTTCTTTATCCATTTTTCTCTTTTCTGGGATATTGAAGGTGTAATGAAGTGGAGGTTCTTGTCAACAGAGCAGCCCTAAACTTTGGGGTGCCTGTGTCTTGCTGATTTTTAGTTTTCCCAATTTATACGCCCATGAGTGGAAGTGCCCTATGCTCTCTAAGCTGAGGTTTTTAGGTGTTTCAGGACACACCGTACACTTCTCCAGAGTGGCTGTTGGCAATTAACATCCCGCCATCAGCGTAGCAAGCCTCCCGTTTCTCCATGGCCTGTCCTGCATTTCTGGTTTTGACACTTTATTCCGCATGGCCCTTTTGACCGATATGAAGCGAGACTTCTTTGTAGCGCTGATTTGCCTTTCCAGGTTGCTTGGTTGGCCAAAAAGGGCGTATGCGTTTTTTCTTGAATATATTCAGGAAAAAACGCATACGCCCTTTTTGGCCAAGGGCATCATGGTCGAGGTTTTGCCGCTTTTCCTGTGCTTTAAAGGCGATTCGAATCTACCTCCTGAAATCTGTCTCCTGCAATTCTGCCTTGCTTTCAAATCCTCTTCGTTGCCTTCCCTCAATATATTTGTGGACGAGAGTTATCATTTCTAACTCTGCAGGTTTGTGAATTGCAGTGCCCCTGAGCTGCATTTTTCAACTCGCTTTCTTGGGAGCTGGCCCCAAAAGCGCAGGATTGCTTCAGGCCCTATTGTGGTTCCGGGCGGCAGGCTGAGCCTGTGGTTAATTCTTCTTCCTGATGGGAAAATAGAGTGACCTGTGCCTGTCCCCACACCTAGACCTAGTCTCTCATTGGTTCCCCCTCTTCCCGTTCATCCTCAGGACAAATTTGCAACCTGTACGGAACAGGAGGTTAAAGGTGCTCATTCTCCAAGGAGGGAGATTGCTAGTAAAGCGGCTGTGATGGCGAGCCCGAGCACAAGGAGATGAGAAATGAGGTGCGTTTTAGAAACCTTTCCTGATCACATGGTGTACCATCTTCTGGGTTTCTCATGCATGTTTTTGATGTAGGAAGATGCCCTTGAAGCTGGAGATTTGGGACCTATGGGATGGGTACCACGCAGTATTACTTTAAAGGGTCTGCGTTTGCTCACCCAACCTCACCAAACCTCTCAGCCCGAAGAGTGTCCACCCTTATGTCTCAATCAGCTGTGGGTCTAGAGATGGTCAATAAAGGTGGCATCCCAGCCCCTGAACGAATTCTCTATGAATTTCTCTCTCTTTCACTGTCTTTGTTTCACGGGTTTTTAAAAGTAATTGATTTTTATAATGGGGTTTAGCTGCTTTTCACTGCTGTGTTTATGCCGCTTTACACCCACTTGACTCACTTACAGAGAGATATCAATACATTGGTTTTAAGAGTCTTCCTAGTCAGATATATTCTTGGGCGGTGAACAGGGGGTGTTGAATCCAGTTCACTGAGCAAGGAGTAGGTCTTGTCTGTTACATATTGGGTTTATGGAACAGTATCTGAGCTAATTTGAAACCCTTGTTTTATGCATCACCCCACCTCACCTTTCCCGTTAAGCAGCCATAGTGTGTTTTCTAAACGTGTGACGCTGTTCTGTTTTGTAATTCAGTTCAAGTGTAGCGGTTTTTACATTCCCTCTATAAGTGATATCTTATGATAAGTGTCTTTTTCTGTGTGACTTATTTCACTTAGAATCGTCGTACCTAAATCTTCTCATCATGCTGCTACTAGCCTTATGATGTTGATTTCAAGCCTGAGTGATATTCCATTGTACATAAGGACCACAACTTCTTTATCCATTTTTCTCTTTTCTGGGATATTGAAGGTGTAATGAAGTGGAGGTTCTTGTCAACAGAGCAGCCCTAAACTTTGGGGTGCCTGTGTCTTGCTGATTTTTAGTTTTCCCAATTTATACGCCCATGAGTGGAAGTGCCCTATGCTCTCTAAGCTGAGGTTTTTAGGTGTTTCAGGACACACCGTACACTTCTCCAGAGTGGCTGTTGGCAATTAACATCCCGCCATCAGCGTAGCAAGCCTCCCGTTTCTCCATGGCCTGTCCTGCATTTCTGGTTTTGACACTTTATTCAGCATGGCCCTTTTGACCGATGGGAAGCGAGACTTATTTGTAGCGCTGATTTGCCTTTCCAGGTTGCTTGGTTGGCCAAAAAGGGCGTATGCGTTTTTTCCTGAATATATTCAGGAAAAAACGCATACGCCCTTTTTGGCCAAGGGCATCATGGTCGAGGTTTTGCCGCTTTTCCTGTGCTTTAAAGGCGATTCGAATCTACCTCCTGAAATCTGTTCCCTGCAATTCTGCCTTGCTTTCAAATCCTCTTCGTTGCCTTCCCTCAATATATTTGTGGACGAGAGTTATCATTTCTAACTCTGCAGGTTTGTGAATTGCAGTGCCCCTGAGCTCCATTTTTCAACTCGCTTTCTTGGGAGCTGGCCGCAAAAGCGCAGGATTGCTTCAGGCCCTATTGTGGTTCCGGGCGGCAGTCTGAGCCTGTGGTTAATTCTTCTTCCTGATGGGAAAATAGAGTGACCTGTGCCTGTCCCCACACCTAGACCTAGTCTCTCATTGGTTCCCCCTCTTCCCGTTCATCCTCAGGACAAATTTGCAACCTGTACGGAACAGGAGGTTAAAGGTGCTCATTCTCCAAGGAGGGAGATTGCTATTAAAGCGGCTGTGATGGCGAGCCCGAGCACAAGGAGATGAGAAATGAGGTGCGTTTTAGAAACCTTTCCCGATCACACGGTGTACCATCTTCTGGGTTTCTCATGCATGTTTTCGATGTTAGGAAGATGCCCTTGAACCTGGAGATTTTGGACCCATGGGATGGGTACCACGCAGTATTACTTTAAAGGGTCTGCGTTTGCTCACCCAACCTCACCAAACCTCTCAGCCCGAAGAGTGTCCACCCTTATGTCTCAATCAGCTGTGGGTCTAGAGATGGTCAATAAAGGTGGCATCCCAGCCCCTGAACGAATTCTGTATGAATTTCTCTCTCTTTCACTGTCTTTGTTTCACGGGTTTTTAAAAGTAATTGACTTTTATAATGGGGTTTAGCTGCTTTTCACTGCTGTGTTTATGCCGCTTTACACCCACTTGACTCACTTACAGAGAGATATCAATACATTGGTTTTAAGAGTCTTACTAGTCAGATATATTCTTGGGCGGTGAACAGGGGGTGTTGAATCCAGTTCACTGAGCAAGGAGTAGGTCTTGTCTGTTACATATTGGGTTTATGGAACAGTATCTGAGCTAATTTGAAACCCTTGTTTTATGCATCACCCCACCTCACCTTTCCCGTTAAGCAGCCATAGTGTGTTTTCTAAACGTGTGACGCTGTTCTGTTTTGTAATTCAGTTGAAGTGTAGAGGTTTTTACATTCCCTCTATAAGTGATATCTTATGATAAGTGCCTTTTTCTGTGTGACTTATTTCACTTAGAATCGTCGTACCTAAATCTTCTCATCATGCTGCTACTAGCCTTATGATGTTGATTTCAAGCCTGAGTGATATTCCATTGTACATAAGGACCACAACTTCTTTATCCAATTTTCTCTTTCCTGGGATATTGAAGGTGTAATGAAGTGGAGGTTCTTGTCAACAGAGCAGCCTTAACTTTGGGGTGCCTGTGTCTTGTTGATTTTTAGTTTTCCCAATTTATACGCCCATGAGTGGAAGTGCCCTATGCTCTCTAAGCTGAGTTTTTTAGATGTTTCAGGTCACACCGTACACTTCTCCAGAGTGGCTGTTGGCAATTAACATCCCGCCCATCAGCGTAGCAAGGCTCCCGTTTCTCCATGGCCTGTCCTGCATTTCTGGTTTTGACACTTTATTCCGCATGGCCCTTTTGACCGATATGAAGCGAGACTTCTTTGTAGCGCTGATTTGCCTTTCCAGGTTGCTTGGTTGGCCAAAAAGGGCGTATGCGTTTTTTCTTGAATATATTCAGGAAAAAACGCATACGCCCTTTTTGGCCAAGGGCATCATGGTCGAGGTTTTGCCGCTTTTCCTGTGCTTTAAAGGCGATTCGAATCTACCTCCTGAAATCTGTCTCCTGCAATTCTGCCTTGCTTTCAAATCCTCTTCGTTGCCTTCCCTCAATATATTTGTGGACGAGAGTTATCATTTCTAACTCTGCAGGTTTGTGAATTGCAGTGCCCCTGAGCTCCATTTTTCAACTCGCTTTCTTGGGAGCTGGCCCCAAAAGCGCAGGATTGCTTCAGGCCCTATTGTGGTTCCGGGCGGCAGGCTGAGCCTGTGGTTAATTCTTCTTCCTGATGGGAAAATAGAGTGACCTGTGCCTGTCCCCACACCTAGACCTAGTCTCTCATTGGTTCCCCCTCTTCCCGTTCATCCTCAGGACAAATTTGCAACCTGTACGGAACAGGAGGTTAAAGGTGCTCATTCTCCAAGGAGGGAGATTGCTAGTAAAGCGGCTGTGATGGCGAGCCCGAGCACAAGGAGATGAGAAATGAGGTGCGTTTTAGAAACCTTTCCTGATCACATGGTGTACCATCTTCTGGGTTTCTCATGCATGTTTTTGATGTAGGAAGATGCCCTTGAAGCTGGAGATTTGGGACCTATGGGATGGGTACCACGCAGTATTACTTTAAAGGGTCTGCGTTTGCTCACCCAACCTCACCAAACCTCTCAGCCCGAAGAGTGTCCACCCTTATGTCTCAATCAGCTGTGGGTCTAGAGATGGTCAATAAAGGTGGCATCCCAGCCCCTGAACGAATTCTCTATGAATTTCTCTCTCTTTCACTGTCTTTGTTTCACGGGTTTTTAAAAGTAATTGATTTTTATAATGGGGTTTAGCTGCTTTTCACTGCTGTGTTTATGCCGCTTTACACCCACTTGACTCACTTACAGAGAGATATCAATACATTGGTTTTAAGAGTCTTCCTAGTCAGATATATTCTTGGGCGGTGAACAGGGGGTGTTGAATCCAGTTCACTGAGCAAGGAGTAGGTCTTGTCTGTTACATATTGGGTTTATGGAACAGTATCTGAGCTAATTTGAAACCCTTGTTTTATGCATCACCCCACCTCACCTTTCCCGTTAAGCAGCCATAGTGTGTTTTCTAAACGTGTGACGCTGTTCTGTTTTGTAATTCAGTTCAAGTGTAGCGGTTTTTACATTCCCTCTATAAGTGATATCTTATGATAAGTGTCTTTTTCTGTGTGACTTATTTCACTTAGAATCGTCGTACCTAAATCTTCTCATCATGCTGCTACTAGCCTTATGATGTTGATTTCAAGCCTCAGTGATATTCCATTGTACATAAGGACCACAACTTCTTTATCCATTTTTCTCTTTCCTGGGATATTGAAGGTGTAATGAAGTGGAGGTTCTTGTCAACAGAGCAGCCCTAAACTTTGGGGTGCCTGTGTCTTGCTGATTTTTAGTTTTCCCAATTTATACGCCCATGAGTGGAAGTGCCCTATGCTCTCTAAGCTGAGTTTTTTAGGTGTTTCAGGACACACCGTACACTTCTCCAGAGTGGCTGTTGGCAATTAACATCCCGCCATCAGCGTAGCAAGGCTCCCGTTTCTCCATGGCCTGTCCTGCATTTCTGGTTTTGACACTTTATTCAGCATGGCCCTTTTGACCGATGGGAAGCGAGACTTCTTTGTAGCGCTGATTTGCCTTTCCAGGTTGCTTGGTTGGCCAAAAAGGGCGTATGCGTTTTTTCCTGAATATATTCAGGAAAAAACGCATACGCCCTTTTTGGCCAAGGGCATCATGGTCGAGGTTTTGCCGCTTTTCCTGTGCTTTAAAGGCGATTCGAATCTACCTCCTGAAATCTGTCTCCTGCAATTCTGCCTTGCTTTCAAATCCTCTTCGTTGCCTTCCCTCAATATATTTGTGGACGAGAGTTATCATTTATAACTCTGCAGGTTTGTGAACTGCAGTGCCCCTGAGCTCCATTTTTCAACTCGCTTTCTTGGGAGTTGCCCGCAAAAGCGCAGGATTGCTTCAGGCCCTATTGTGGTTCCGGGCAGCAGGCTGAGCCTGTGGTTAATTCTTCTTCCTGATGGGAAAATAGAGTGACCTGTGCCTGTCCCCACACCTAGACCTAGTCTCTCATTGGTTCCCCCTCTTCCCGTTCATCCTCAGGACAAATTTGCAACCTGTACGGAACAGGAGGTTAAAGGTGCTCATTCTCCAAGGAGGGAGATTGCTAGTAAAGCGGCTGTGATGGCGAGCCCGAGCACAAGGAGATGAGAAATGAGGTGCGTTTTAGAAACCTTTCCTGATCACATGGTGTACCATCTTCTGGGTTTCTCATGCATGTTTTTGATGTAGGAAGATGCCCTTGAAGCTGGAGATTTGGGACCTATGGGATGGGTACCACGCAGTATTACTTTAAAGGGTCTGCGTTTGCTCACCCAACCTCACCAAACCTCTCAGCCCGAAGAGTGTCCACCCTTATGTCTCAATCAGCTGTGGGTCTAGAGATGGTCAATAAAGGTGGCATCCCAGCCCCTGAACGAATTCTCTATGAATTTCTCTCTCTTTCACTGTCTTTGTTTCACGGGTTTTTAAAAGTAATTGATTTTTATAATGGGGTTTAGCTGCTTTTCAGTGCTGTGTTTATGCCGCTTTACACCCACTTGACTCACTTACAGAGAGATATCAATACATTGGTTTTAAGAGTCTTACTAGTCAGATATATTCTTGGGCGGTGAACAGGGGGTGTTGAATCCAGTTCACTGAGCAAGGAGTAGGTCTTGTCTGTTACATATTGGGTTTATGGAACAGTATCTGAGCTAATTTGAAACCCTTGTTTTATGCATCACCCCACCTCACCTTTCCCGTTAAGCAGCCATAGTGTGTTTTCTAAACGTGTGACGCTGTTCTGTTTTGTAATTCAGTTCAAGTGTAGCGGTTTTTACATTCCCTCTATAAGTGATATCTTATGATAAGTGTCTTTTTCTGTGTGACTTATTTCACTTAGAATCGTCGTACCTAAATCTTCTCATCATGCTGCTACTAGCCTTATGATGTTGATTTCAAGCCTGAGTGATATTCCATTGTACATAAGGACCACAACTTCTTTATCCATTTTTCTCTTTTCTGGGATATTGAAGGTGTAATGAAGTGGAGGTTCTTGTCAACAGAGCAGCCCTAAACTTTGGGGTGCCTGTGTCTTGCTGATTTTTAGTTTTCCCAATTTATACGCCCATGAGTGGAAGTGCCCTATGCTCTCTAAGCTGAGTTTTTTAGGTGTTTCAGGACACACCGTACACTTCTCCAGAGTGGCTGTTGGCAATTAACATCCCGCCATCAGCGTAGCAAGCCTCCCGTTTCTCCATGGCCTGTCCTGCATTTCTGGTTTTGACACTTTATTCAGCATGGCCCTTTTGACCGATGGGAAGCGAGACTTCTTTGTAGCGCTGATTTGCCTTTCCAGGTTGCTTGGTTGGCCAAAAAGGGCGTATGCGTTTTTTCCTGAATATATTCAGGAAAAAACGCATACGCCCTTTTTGGCCAAGGGCATCATGGTCGAGGTTTTGCTGATTTTCCTGTGCTTTAAAGGCGATTCGAATCTACCTCCTGAAATCTGTCTCCTGCAATTCTGCCTTGCTTTCAAATCCTCTTCGTTGCCTTCCCTCAATATATTTGTGGACGAGAGTTATCATTTATAACTCTGCAGGTTTGTGAATTTCAGTGCCCCTGAGCTCCATTTTTCAACTCGCTTTCTTGGGAGCTGTCCGCAAAAGCGCAGGATTGCTTCAGGCCCTATTGTGGTTCCGGGCGGCAGGCTGAGCCTGTGGTTAATTCTTCTTCCTGATGGGAAAATAGAGTGACCTGTGCCTGTCCCCACACCTAGACCTAGTCTCTCATTGGTTCCCCCTCTTCCCGTTCATCCTCAGGACAAATTGCAACGTGTACGGAACAGGAGGTTAAAGGTGCTCATTCTCCAAGGAGGGAGATTGCTAGTAAAGCGGCTGGAATGGCGAACCCGAGCACAAGGAGATGAGAAATGAGGTGCGTTTTAGAAACGTTTCCCGATCACATGGTGTACCATCTTCTGGGTTTCTCATGCATGTTTTCGATGTAGGAAGATGCCCTTGAAGCTGGAGATTTGGGACCTATGGGATGGGTACCACGCAGTATTACTTTAAAGGGTCTGCGTTTGCTCACCCAACCTCACCAAACCTCTCAGCTCCAAGAGTGTCCACCCTTATGTCTCAATCAGCTGTGGGTCTAGAGATGGTCAATCCAGGTGGCATCACAGCCCCTGAACGAATTCTGTATGAATTTCTCTCTCTTTCACTGTCTTTGTTTCACGGGTTTTTAAAAGTAATTGATTTTTATAATGGGGTTTAGCTGCTTTTCAGTGCTGTGTTTATGCCGCTTTACACCCACTTGACTCACTTACAGAGAGATATCAATACATTGGTTTTAAGAGTCTTACTAGTCAGATATATTCTTGGGCGGTGAACAGGGGGTTTTTGCGTCCAGTTCACTGAGCAAGGAGTAGGTCTTGTCTGTTACATATTAGGTTTATGGAACAGTATCTGAGCTAATTTGAAACCCTTGTTTTATGCATCAGCCCACCTCACCTTTCCCGTTAAGCAGCCATAGTGTGTTTTCTAAACGTGTGACGCTGTTCTGTTTTGTAATTCAGTTCAAGTGTAGAGGTTTTTACATTCCTTCTATAAGTGATATCTTACGATAAGTGCCTTTTTCTGTGTGACTTCTTTCACTTAGAATCGTCGTACCTAAATCTTCTCATCATGCTGCTACTAGCCTTATGATGTTGATTTCAAGCCTGAGTGATATTCCATTGTACATAAGGACCACAACTTCTTTATCCATTTTTCTCTTTCCTGGGATATTGAAGGTGTAATGAAGTGGAGGTTCTTATCAACAGAGCAGCCCTAAACTTTGGGGTGCCTGTGTCTTGCTGATTTTTAGTTTTCCCAATTTATACGCCCATGAGTGGAAGTGCCCTGTGCTCTCTAAGCTGACTTTTTTAGGTGTTTCAGGACACACCGTACACTTCTCCAGAGTGGCTGTTGGCAATTAACATCCCGCCCATCAGCGTAGCAAGGCTCCCGTTTCTCCATGGCCTGTCCTGTATTTCTGGTTTTGACACTTTATTCAGCATGGCCCTTTTGACCGATGGGAAACGACACTTCTTTGTAGCGCTGATTTGCCTTTCCAGGTTGCTTGGTTGGCCAAAAAGGGCGTATGCGTTTTTTCCTGAAAATATTCAGGAAAAAACGCATACGCCCTTTTTGGCCAAGGGCATCATGGTCGAGGTTTTGCCGCTTTTCCTGTGCTTTAAAGGCGATTCGAATCTACCTCCTGAAATCTGTTTCCTGCAATTCTGCCTTGCTTTCAAATCCTCTTCGTTGCCTTCCCTCAATATATTTGTGGACGAGAGTTATCGTTTATAACTCTGCAGGTTTGTGAATTGCAGTGCCCCTGAGCTCCATTTTTCAACTCGCTTTCTTGGAAGCTGCCCGCAAAAGCGCAGGATTGCTTCAGGCCCTATTCTGGTTCCGGGCAGCAGGCTGAGCCTGTGGTTAATTATTCTTCCTGATGGGAAAATAGAGTGACCTGTGCCTGTCACCACACCTAGACCTAGTCTCTCATTGGTTCCCCTTCTTCCCGTTCATCCTCAGGACAAATTTGCAACCTGTACGGAACAGGAGGTTAAAGGTGCTCATTCTCCAAGGAGGGAGATTGCTAGTAAAGCGGCTGTGATGGCGAGCCCGAGCACAAGGAGATGAGAAATGAGGTGCGTTTTAGAAACCTTTCCTGATCACATGGTGTACCATCTTCTGGGTTTCTCATGCATGTTTTTGATGTAGGAAGATGCCCTTGAAGCTGGAGATTTGGGACCTATGGGATGGGTACCACGCAGTATTACTTTAAAGGGTCTGCGTTTGCTCACCCAACCTCACCAAACCTCTCAGCCCCAAGAGTGTCCACCCTTATGTCTCAATCAGCTGTGGGTGTAGAGATGGTCAATAAAGGTGGCATCCCAGCCCCTGAACGAATTCTCTATGAATTTCTCTCTCTTTCACTGTCTTTGTTTCACGGGTTTTTAAAAGTAATTGATTTTTATAATGGGGTTTAGCTGCTTTTCACTGCTGTGTTTATGCCGCTTTACACCCACTTGACTCACTTACAGAGAGATATCAATACATTGGTTTTAAGAGTCTTACTAGTCAGATATATTCTTGGGCGGTGAACAGGGGGTGTTGAATCCAGTTCACTGAGCAAGGAGTAGGTCTTGTCTGTTACATATTGGGTTTATGGAACAGTATCTGAGCTAATTTGAAACCCTTGTTTTATGCATCACCCCACCTCACCTTTCCCATTAAGCAGCCATAGTGTGTTTTCTAAACGTGTGACGCTGTTCTGTTTTGTAATTCAGTTCAAGTGTAGCGGTTTTTACATTCCCTCTATAAGTGATATCTTATGATAAGTGCATTTTTCTGTGTGACTTATTTCACTTAGAATCGTCGTACCTAAGTCTTCTCATCATGCTGCTACTAGCCTTATGATGTTGATTTCATTGCTGAGTGATATGCGATTATACATATGGACCACAACTTCTTTATCCATTTTTCTATTTCCTGGGATATTTAAGGTGTAACGAAGTGGAGGTTCTTGTCAACAGAGCAGCCCTAAACTTTGGGGTGCCTGTGTCTTGTTGATTTTTAGTTTTCCCAATTTATACGCCCATGAGTGGAAGTGCCCTATGCTCTCTAAGCTGAGTTTTTTAGATGTTTCAGGTCACACCTTACACTTCTCCAGAGTGGCTGTTGGCAATTTACATCCCGCCCATCAGCGTAGCAAGGCTCCCGTTTCTCCATGGCCTGTCCTGCATTTCTGGTTTTGACACTTTATTCAGCATGGCCCTTTTGACCGATGGGAAGCGAGACTTCTTTGTAGCGCTGATTTGCCTTTCCAGGTTGCTTGGTTGGCCAAAAAGGGCGTATGCGTTTTTTCCTGAATATATTCAGGAAAAAACGCATACGCCCTTTTTGGCCAAGGGCATCATGGTCGAGGTTTTGCCGCTTTTCCTGTGCTTTAAAGGCGATTCGAATCTACCTCCTGAAATCTGTTTCCTGCAATTCTGCCTTGCTTTCAAATCCTCTTCGTTGCCTTCCCTCAATATATTTGTGGACGAGAGTTATCATTTCTAACTCTGCAGGTTTGTGAATTGCAGTGCCCCTGAGCTCCATTTTTCAACTTGCTTTCTTGGGAGCTGGCCGCAAAAGCGCAGGATTGCTTCAGGCCCTATTGTGGTTCCGGGCGGCAGGCTGAGCCTGTGGTTAATTCTTCTTCCTGATGGGAAAATAGAGTGACCTGTGCCTGTCCCCACACCTAGACCTAGTCTCTCATTGGTTCCCCCTCTTCCCATTCATCCTCAGGACAAATTTGCAACCTGTACGGAACAGGAGGTTAAAGGTGCTCATTCTCCAAGGAGGGAGATTGCTAGTAAAGCGGCTGTAATGGCGAGCCCGAGCACAAGGAGATGAGAAATGAGGTGCGTTTTAGAAACCTTTCCCGATCACACGGTGTACCGTGTTTTGGGTTTCTCATGCATGTTTTCGATGTAGGAAGATGCCCTTGAACCTGGAGATTTTGGACCCATGGGATGGGTACCACGCAGTATTACTTTAAAGGGTCTGCGTTTGCTCACCCAACCTCACCAAACCTCTCAGCCCCAAGAGTGTCCACCCTTATGTCTCAATCAGCTGTGGGTCTAGATATGGTCAATCCAGGTGGCATCACAGCCCCTGAACGAATTTTGTAAGAATTTCTCTCTCTTTCACTGTCTTTGTTTCATGGGTTTTTAAAAGTAATTGATTTTTATAATGGGGTTTAGCTGCTTTTCACTGCTGTGTTTATGCTGCTTTACACCCACTTGACTCACTTACAGAGAGATATCAATACATAGCTTTGAAGATTCTTCCTAGTCAGATATATTCTTGGGCGGTGAATAGGGGGTTTTTGCGTCCAGTTCACTGAGCAAGGAGTAGGTCTTGTCTATTACATATTGGGTTTATGGAACGCTATCTGAGCTAATTTGAAACCCTTGTTTTATGCGTCACCCCACCTCACCGTTCCCGTTCAGCAGCCATAGTGTGTTTTCTAAACGTGGGACTCTGTTCTCTTTTGTAATTCATTTCAAGTGTAGCGGTTTTTACATTCCCTCTATAAGTGATATCTTACGATAAGTGTCTTTCTGTGTGACTTATTTCACTTAGAATCGTCGTACCTAAATCCTCTCATCATGCTGCTACCAGCCTTATGACGTTAATTTCATGGCTGAGTGATATTCCATTGTACATAAGGACCACAACTTCCTTATCCATTTTTCTCTTTCCTGGGATATTTAAGGTGTAACGAAGTGGAGGTTCTTGTCAACAGAGCAGCCCTAAACTTTGGGGTGCCTGTGTCTTGCTGATTTTTAGTTTTCCCAATTTCTACGCCCATGAGTGGAAGTGCCCTATGCTCTCTAAGCTGAGTTTTTTAGATGTTTCAGGACACACCGTACACTTCTCCAGAGTGGCTGTTGCCAGTTTACATCCCGCCCATCAGCGTAGCAAGGCTCCCGTTTCTCCATGGCCTGTCCTGCATTTCTGGTTTTGACACTTTATTCAACATGGCCCTTTTGACCGATGGGAAGCGAGACTTCTTTGTAGCGCTGATTTGCCTTTCCAGGTTGCTTGGTTGGCCAAAAAGGGCGTATGCGTTTTTTCCTGAATATATTCAGGAAAAAACGCATACGCCCTTTTTGGCCAAGGGCATCATGGTCGAGGTTTTGCCGCTTTTCCTGTGCTTTAAAGGCGATTCGAATCTACCTCCTGAAATCTGTTTCCTGCAATTCTGCCTTGCTTTCAAATCCTCTTCGTTGCCTGCCCTCAATAAACTTGTGGACGAGAGTTATCATTTCTAACTCTGCAGGTTTGTGAATTGCAGTGCCCCTGAGCTCCATTTTTCAACTCGCTTTCTTGGGAGCTGGCCGCAAAAGCGCAGGATTGCTTCAGGCCCTATTGTGGTTCCGGGCGGCAGGCTGAGCCTGTGGTTAATTCTTCTTCCTGATGGGAAAATAGAGTGACCTGTGCCTGTCCCCACACCTAGACCTAGTCTCTCATTGGTTCCCCCTCTTCCCGTTCATCCTCAGGACAAATTTGCAACCTGTACGGAACAGGAGGTTAAAGGTGCTCATTCTCCAAGGAGGGAGATTGCTAGTAAAGCGGCTGTGATGGCGAGCCCGAGCACAAGGAGATGAGAAATGAGGTGCGTTTTAGAAACCTTTCCCGATCACACGGTGTACCATCTTCTGGGTTTCTCATGCATGTTTTCGATGTAGGAAGATGCCCTTGAACCTGGAGATTTTGGACCCATGGGATGGGTACCACGCAGTATTACTTTAAAGGGTCTGCGTTTGCTCACCCAACCTCACCAAACCTCTCAGCCCGAAGAGTGTCCACCCTTATGTCTCCATCAGCTGTGGTTCTAGAGATGGTCAATAAAGGTGGCATCCCAGCCCCTGAACGAATTCTGTATGAATTTCTCTCTCTTTCACTGTCTTTGTTTCATGGGTTTTTAAAAGTAATTGACTTTTATAATGGGGTTTAGCTGCTTTTCACTTCTGTGTTTATGCCGCTTTACACCCACTTGACTCACTTACAGAGAGATATCAATACATTGGTTTTAAGAGTCTTACTAGTCAGATATATTCTTGGGCGCTGAACAGGGGGTGTTGAATCCAGTTCACTGAGCAAGGAGTAGGTCTTGTCTGTTACATATTGGGTTTATGGAACAGTATCTGAGCTAATTTGAAACCCTTGTTTTATGCATCACCCCACCTCACCTTTCCCGTTAAGCAGCCATAGTGTGTTTTCTAAACATGTGACGCTGTTCTGTTTTGTAATTCAGTTCAAGTGTAGAGGTTTTTACATTCCCTCTATAAGTGATATCTTATGATAAGTGCCTTTTTCTGTGTGACTTATTTCACTTAGAATCGTCGTACCTAAATCTTCTCATCATGCTGCTACTAGCCTTATGATGTTGATTTCAAGCCTGAGTGATATTCCATTGTACATAAGGACCACAACTTCTTTATCCAATTTTCTCTTTCCTGGGATATTGAAGGTGTAATGAAGTGGAGGTTCTTGTCAACAGAGCAGCCCTAAACTTTGGGGTGCCTGTGTCTTGCTGATTTTTAGTTTTCCCAATTTATACGCCCATGAGTGGAAGTGCCCTATGCTCTCTAAGCTGAGTTTTTTAGGTGTTTCAGGACACACCGTACACTTCTCCAGAGTGGCTGTTGGCAATTAACATCCCACCCATCAGCGTAGCAAGCCTCCCGTTTCTCCATGGCCTGTCCTGCATTTCTGGTTTTGACACTTTATTCAGCATGGCCCTTTTGACCGATGGGAAGCGAGACTTCTTTGTAGCGCTGATTTGCCTTTCCAGGTTGCTTGGTTGGCCAAAAAGGGCGTATGCGTTTTTTCCTGAATATATTCAGGAAAAAACGCATACGCCCTTTTTGGCCAAGGGCATCATGGTCAAGGTTTTGCCGCTTTTCCTGTGCTTTAAAGGCAATTCGAATCTACCTCCTGAAATCTGTTTCCTGCAATTCTGCCTTGCTTTCAAATCCTCTTCGTTGCCTTCCCTCAATATATTTGTGGACGAGAGTTAACATTTCTACCACTGCAGGTTTGTGAATTGCAGTGCCTCTGAGCTGCATTTTTCAACTCGCTTTCTTGGGAGCTGGCCCCAAAAGCGCAGGATTGCTTCAGGCCCTATTGTGGTTCCGGGCGGCAGGCTGAGCCTGTGGTTAATTCTTCTTCCTGATGGGAAAATAGAGTGACCTGTGCCTCTCCCAACACCTAGACCTAGTCTCTCATTGGTTCCCCCTCTTCCCGTTCATCCTCAGGACAAATTGCAACGTGTACGGAACAGGAGGTTAAAGGTGCTCATTCTCCAAGGAGGGAGATTGCTAGTAAAGCGGCTGGAATGGCGAACCCGAGCACAAGGAGATGAGAAATGAGGTGCGTTTTAGAAACCTTTCCCGATCACATGGTGTACCATCTTCTGGGTTTCTCATGCATGTTTTCGATGTAGGAAGATGCCCTTGAAGCTGGAGATTTGGGACCTATGGGATGGGTACCACGCAGTATTACTTTAAAGGGTCTGCGTTTGCTCACCCAACCTCACCAAACCTCTCAGCCCGAAGAGTGTCCACCCTTATGTCTCAATCAGCTGTGGGTCTAGAGATGGTCAATAAAGGTGGCATCCCAGCCCCTGAACGAATTCTGTATGAATTTCTCTCTCTTTCACTGTCTTTGTTTCACGGGTTTTTAAAAGTAATTGATTTTTATAATGGGGTTTAGCTGCTTTTCACTGCTGTGTTTATGCCGCTTTACACCCACTTGACTCACTTACAGAGAGATATCAATACATTGGTTTTAAGAGACTTACTAGTCAGATATATTCTTGGGCGGTAAACAGGGGGTGTTGAATCCAGTTCACTGAGCAAGGAGTAGGTCTTGTCTGTTACATATTGGGTTTATGGAACAGTATCTGAGCTAATTTGAAACCCTTGTTTTATGCATCACCCCACCTCACCTTTCCCGTTAAGCAGCCATAGTGTGTTTTCTAAACGTGTGACGCTGTTCTGTTTTGTAATTCAGTTCAAGTGTAGAGGTTTTTACATTCCCTCTATAAGTGATATCTTATGATAAGTGCCTTTTTCTGTGTGACTTATTTCACTTAGAATCGTCGTACCTAAATCTTCTCATCATGCTGCTACTAGCCTTATGATGTTGATTTCAAGCCTGAGTGATATTCCATTGTACATAAGGACCACAACTTCTTTATCCAATTTTCTCTTTCCTGGGATATTGAAGGTGTAATGAAGTGGAGGTTCTTGTCAACAGAGCAGCCCTAAACTTTGGGGTGCCTGTGTCTTGCTGATTTTTAGTTTTCCCAATTTATACGCCCATGAGTGGAAGTGCCCTATGCTCTCTAAGCTGAGTTTTTTAGGTGTTTCAGGACACACCGTACACTTCTCCAGAGTGGCTGTTGGCAATTAACATCACACCCATCAGCATAGCAAGCCTCCCGTTTCTCCATGGCCTGTCCTGCATTTCTGGTTTTGACACTTTATTCAGCATGGCCCTTTTGACCGATGGGAAGCGAGACTTCTTTGTAGCGCTGATTTGCCTTTCCAGGTTGCTTGGTTGGCCAAAAAGGGCGTATGCGTTTTTTCCTGAATATATTCAGGAAAAAACGCATACGCCCTTTTTGGCCAAGGGCATCATGGTCGAGGTTTTGCCGCTTTTCCTGTGCTTTAAAGGCGATTCGAATCTACCTCCTGAAATCTGTTTCCTGCAATTCTGCCTTGCTTTCAAATCCTCTTCGTTGCCTTCCCTCAATATATTTGTGGACGAGAGTTAACATTTATAACTCTGCAGGTTTGTGAATTGCAGTGCCCTTGAGCTGCATTTTTCAACTCGCTTTCTTGGGAGCTGGCCCCAAAAGCGCAGGATTGCTTCAGGCCCTATTGTGGTTCCCGGCGGCAGGCTGAGCCTGTGGTTAATTCTTCTTCCTGATGGGAAAATAGAGTGACCTGTGCCTGTCCCAACACCTAGACCTAGTCTCTCATTGGTTCCCCCTCTTCCCGTTCATCCTCAGGACAAATTGCAACGTGTACGGAACATGAGGTTAAAGGTGCTCATTCTCCAAGGAGGGAGATTGCTAGTAAAGCGGCTGGAATGGCGAACCCGAGCACAAGGAGATGAGAAATGAGGTGCGTTTTAGAAACCTTTCCCGATCACATGGTGTACCATCTTCTGGGTTTCTCATGCATGTTTTCGATGTAGGAAGATGCCCTTGAAGCTGGAGATTTGGGACCTATGGGATGGGTACCACGCAGTATTACTTTAAAGGGTCTGCGTTTGCTCACCCAACCTCACCAAACCTCTCAGCCCCAAGAGTGTCCACCCTTATGTCTCAATCAGCTGTGGGTCTAGAGATGGTCAATCCAGGTGGCATCACAGCCCCTGAACGAATTCTGTATGAATTTCTCTCTCTTTCACTGTCTTTGTTTCACGGGTTTTTAAAAGTAATTGATTTTTATAATGGGGTTTAGCTGCTTTTCAGTGCTGTGTTTATGCCGCTTTACACCCACTTGACTCACTTACAGAGAGATATCAATACATTGGTTTTAAGAGTCTTCCTAGTCAGATATATTCTTGGGCGGTGAACAGGGGGTTTTTGCGTCCAGTTCACTGAGCAAGGAGTAGGTCTTGTCTGTTACATAGTAGGTTTATGGAACAGTATCTGAGCTAATTTGAAACCCTTGTTTTATGCATCACCCCACCTCACCTTTCCCGTTAAGCAGCCATAGTGTGTTTTCTAAACGTGTGACGCTGTTCTGTTTTGTAATTCAGTTCAAGTGTAGAGGTTTTTACATTCCCTCTATAAGTGATATCTTACGATAAGTGCCTTTTTCTGTGTGACTTATTTCACTTAGAATCGTCGTACCTAAATCTTCTCATCATGCTGCTACTAGCCTTATGATGTTGATTTCAAGCCTGAGTGATATTCCATTGTACATAAGGACCACAACTTCTTTATCCAATTTTCTCTTTCCTGGGATATTGAAGGTGTAATGAAGTGGAGGTTCTTGTCAACAGAGCAGCCCTAGACTTTGGGGTGCCTGTGTCTTGCTGATTTTTAGTTTTCCCAATTTATATGCCCATGAGTGGAAGTGCCCTATGCTCTCTAAGCTGAGTTTTTTAGGTGTTTCAGGACACACCGTACACTTCTCCAGAGTGGCTGTTGGCAATTAACATCCCGCCCATCAGCGTAGCAAGGCTCCCGTTTCTCCATGGCCTGTCCTGCATTTCTGGTTTTGACACTTTATTCAGCATGGCCCTTTTGACCGATGGGAAGCGAGACTTCTTTGTAGCGCTGATTTGCCTTTCCAGGTTGCTTGGTTGGCTAAAAAGGGCGTATGCGTTTTTTCCTGAATATATTCAGGAAAACACGCATACGCCCTTTTTGGCCAAGGGCATCATGGTCAAGGTTTTGCCGCTTTTCCTGTGCTTTAAAGGCGATTCGAATCTACCTCCTGAAATCTGTTTCCTGCAATTCTGCCTTGCTTTCAAATCCTCTTCGTTGCCTTCCCTCAATATATTTGTGGACGAGAGTTAACATTTATAACTCTGCAGGTTTGTGAATTGCACTGCCCCTGAGCTCCATTTTTCAACTCGCTTTCTTGGGAGCTGACCGCAAAAGCGCAGGATTGCTTCAGGCCCTATTGTGGTTCCGGGCGGCAGGCTGAGCCTGTGGTTAATTCTTCTTCCTGATGGGAAAATAGAGTGACCTGTGCCTGTCCCCACACCTAGACCTACTCTCTCATTGGTTCCCCCTCTTCCCGTTCATCCTCAGGACAAATTGCAACCTGTACGGAACAGGAGGTTAAAGGTGCTCATTCTCTAAGGAGGGAGATTGCTAGTAAAGCGGCTGGAATGGTGAACCCGAGCACAAGGAGATGAGAAATGAGGTGCGTTTTAGAAACCTTTCCCGATCACATGGTGTACCATCTTCTGGGTTTCTCATGCATGTTTTCGATGTAGGAAGATGCCCTTGAAGCTGGAGATTTTGGACCTATGGGATGGGTACCACGCAGTATTACTTTAAAGGATCTGCGTTTGCTCACCCAACCTCACCAAACCTCTCAGCCCCAAGAGTGTCCACCCTTATGTCTCAATCAGCTGTTGGTCTAGATATGGTCAATCCAGGTGGCATCACAGCCCCTGAACGAATTTTGTAAGAATTTCTCTCTCTTTCACTGTCTTTGTTTCACGGGTTTTTAAAAGTAATTGATTTTTATAGTGGGGCTTAGCTGCTTTTCACTGCTGTGTTTATGCTGCTTTACACCCACTTGACTCACTTACAGAGAGATATCAATACATAGCTTTGAAGATTCTTCCTAGTCAGATATATTCTTGGGCGGTGAATAGGGTGTTTTTGCGTCCAGTTCACTGAGCAAGGAGTAGGTCTTGTCTATTACATATTGGGTTTATGGAACGCTATCTGAGCTAATGTGAAACCCTTGTTTTATGCGTCACCCCACCTCACCGTTCCCGTTAAGCAGCCATAGTGTGTTTTCTAAACGTGGGACTCTGTTCTGTTTTGTAATTCAGTTCAAGTGTAGCGGTTTTTACATTCCCTCTATAAGTGATATCTTACGATAAGTGTCTTTCTGTGTGACTTATTTCACTTAGAATCGTCGTACCTAAATCCACTCATCATGCTGCTACTAGCCTTATGACGTTGATTTCATGCCTGAGTGATATTCCATTGTACATAAGGACCACAACTTCTTTATCCATTTTTCTCTTTCCTGGGATATTTAAGGTGTAATGAAGTGGAGGTTCTTGTCAACAGAGCAGCCCTAAACTTTGGGGTGCCTGTGTCTTGCTGATTTTTATTTTTCCCAATTTATACGCCCATGAGTGGAAGTGCCCTATGCTCTCTAAGCTGAGTTTTTTAGATGTTTCAGGACACACCGTACACTTCTCCAGAGTGGCTGTTGGCAATTTACATCCCGCCTATCAGCGTAGCAAGGCTCCCGTTTCTCCATGGCCTGTCCTGCATTTCTGGTTTTGACACTTTATTCAGCATGGCCCTTTTGACCGATGGGAAGCGAGACTTCTTTGTAGCGCTGATTTGCCTTTCCAGGTTGCTTGGTTGGCCAAAAAGGGCGTATGCGTTTTTTCCTGAATATATTCAGGAAAAAACGCATACGCCCTTTTTGGCCAAGGGCATCATGGTCGAGGTTTTGCCGCTTTTCCTGTGCTTTAAAGGCGATTCGAATCTACCTCCTGAAATCTGTTTCCTGCAATTCTGCCTTGCTTTCAAATCCTCTTCGTTGCCTTCCCTCAATATATTTGTGGACGAGAGTTAACATTTATAACTCTGCAGGTTTGTGAATTGCAGTGCCCCTGAGCTCCATTTTTCAACTCGCTTTCTTGGGAGCTGGCCCCAAAAGCGCAGGATTGCTTCAGGCCCTATTGTGGTTCCGGGCAGCAGGCTGAGCCTGTGGTTAATTCTTCTTCCTGATGGGAAAATAGAGTGACCTGTGCCTGTCCCAACACCTAGACCTAGTCTCTCATTGGTTCCCCCTCTTCCCGTTCATCCTCAGGACAAATTGCAACATGTACGGAACAGGAGGTTAAAGGTGCTCATTCTCCAAGGAGGGAGATTGCTAGTAAAGCGGCTGTAATGGCGAGCCCGAGCACAAGGAGATGAGAAATGAGGTGCGTTTTAGAAACCTTTCCCGATCACATGGTGTACCGTGTTTTGGGTTTCTCATGCATGTTTTCGATGTAGGAAGATGCCCTTGAACCTGGAGATTTTGGACCCATGGGATGGGTACCACGCAGTATTACTTTAAAGGGTCTGCATTTGCTCACCCAACCTCACCAAACCTCTCAGCCCCAAGAGTGTCCACCCTTATGTCTCAATCAGCTGTGGGTCTAGAGATGGTCAATCCAGGTGGCATCACAGCCCCTGAACGAATTTTGTTAGAATTTCTCTCTCTTTCACTGTCTTTGTTTCACGGGTTTTTAAAAGTAATTGATTTTTATAGTGGGGCTTAGCTGCTTTTCACTGCTGTGTTTATGCCGCTTTACACCCACTTGACTCACTTACAGAGAGATATCAATACATTGGTTTTAAGAGTCTTACTAGTCAGATATATTCTTGGGCGCTGAACAGGGGGTGTTGAATCCAGTTCACTGAGCAAGGAGTAGGTCTTGTCTGTTACATATTGGGTTTATGGAACAGTATCTGAGCTAATTTGAAACCCTTGTTTTATGCATCACCCCACCTCACCTTTCCCGTTAAGCAGCCATAGTGTGTTTTCTAAACATGTGACGCTGTTCTGTTTTGTAATTCAGTTCAAGTGTAGAGGTTTTTACATTCCCTCTATAAGTGATATCTTATGATAAGTGCCTTTTTCTGTGTGACTTATTTCACTTAGAATCGTCGTACCTAAATCTTCTCATCATGCTGCTACTAGCCTTATGATGTTGATTTCAAGCCTGAGTGATATTCCATTGTACATAAGGACCACAACTTCTTTATCCAATTTTCTCTTTCCTGGGATATTGAAGGTGTAATGAAGTGGAGGTTCTTGTCAACAGAGCAGCCCTAAACTTTGGGGTGCCTGTGTCTTGCTGATTTTTAGTTTTCCCAATTTATACGCCCATGAGTGGAAGTGCCCTATGCTCTCTAAGCTGAGTTTTTTAGGTGTTTCAGGACACACCGTACACTTCTCCAGAGTGGCTGTTGGCAATTAACATCCCACCCATCAGCGTAGCAAGCCTCCCGTTTCTCCATGGCCTGTCCTGCATTTCTGGTTTTGACACTTTATTCAGCATGGCCCTTTTGACCGATGGGAAGCGAGACTTCTTTGTAGCGCTGATTTGCCTTTCCAGGTTGCTTGGTTGGCCAAAAAGGGCGTATGCGTTTTTTCCTGAATATATTCAGGAAAAAACGCATACGCCCTTTTTGGCCAAGGGCATCATGGTCAAGGTTTTGCCGCTTTTCCTGTGCTTTAAAGGCAATTCGAATCTACCTCCTGAAATCTGTTTCCTGCAATTCTGCCTTGTTTTCAAATCCTCTTCGTTGCCTTCCCTCAATATATTTGTGGACGAGAGTTAACATTTCTACCACTGCAGGTTTGTGAATTGCAGTGCCTCTGAGCTGCATTTTTCAACTCGCTTTCTTGGGAGCTGGCCCCAAAAGCGCAGGATTGCTTCAGGCCCTATTGTGGTTCCGGGCGGCAGGCTGAGCCTGTGGTTAATTCTTCTTCCTGATGGGAAAATAGAGTGACCTGTGCCTGTCCCCACACCTAGACCTACTCTCTCATTGGTTCCCCCTCTTCCCGTTCATCCTCAGGACAAATTGCAACCTGTACGGAACAGGAGGTTAAAGGTGCTCATTCTCCAAGGAGGGAGATTGCTAGTAAAGCGGCTGGAATGGCGAACCCGAGCACAAGGAGATGAGAAATGAGGTGCGTTTTAGAAACCTTTCCCGATCACATGGTGTACCATCTTCTGGGTTTCTCATGCATGTTTTCGATGTAGGAAGATGCCCTTGAAGCTGGAGATTTGGGACCTATGGGATGGGTACCACGCAGTATTACTTTAAAGGGTCTGCGTTTGCTCACCCAACCTCACCAAACCTCTCAGCCCGAAGAGTGTCCACCCTTATGTCTCAATCAGCTGTGGGTCTAGAGATGGTCAATAAAGGTGGCATCCCAGCCCCTGAACGAATTCTCTATGAATTTCTCTCTCTTTCACTGTCTTTGTTTCACGGGTTTTTAAAAGTAATTGATTTTTATAATGGGGTTTAGCTGCTTTTCACTGCTGTGTTTATGCCGCTTTACACCCACTTGACTCACTTACAGAGAGATATCAATACATTGGTTTTAAGAGACTTACTAGTCAGATATATTCTTGGGCGGTAAACAGGGGGTGTTGAATCCAGTTCACTGAGCAAGGAGTAGGTCTTGTCTGTTACATATTGGGTTTATGGAACAGTATCTGAGCTAATTTGAAACCCTTGTTTTATGCATCACCCCACCTCACCTTTCCCGTTAAGCAGCCATAGTGTGTTTTCTAAACGTGTGACGCTGTTCTGTTTTGTAATTCAGTTCAAGTGTAGAGGTTTTTACATTCCCTCTATAAGTGATATCTTATGATAAGTGCCTTTTTCTGTGTGACTTATTTCACTTAGAATCGTCGTACCTAAATCTTCTCATCATGCTGCTACTAGCCTTATGATGTTGATTTCAAGCCTGAGTGATATTCCATTGTACATAAGGACCACAACTTCTTTATCCAATTTTCTCTTTCCTGGGATATTGAAGGTGTAATGAAGTGGAGGTTCTTGTCAACAGAGCAGCCCTAAACTTTGGGGTGCCTGTGTCTTGCTGATTTTTAGTTTTCCCAATTTATACGCCCATGAGTGGAAGTGCCCTATGCTCTCTAAGCTGAGTTTTTTAGGTGTTTCAGGACACACCGTACACTTCTCCAGAGTGGCTGTTGGCAATTAACATCACACCCATCAGCATAGCAAGCCTCCCGTTTCTCCATGGCCTGTCCTGCATTTCTGGTTTTGACACTTTATTCAGCATGGCCCTTTTGACCGATGGGAAGCGAGACTTCTTTGTAGCGCTGATTTGCCTTTCCAGGTTGCTTGGTTGGCCAAAAAGGGCGTATGCGTTTTTTCCTGAATATATTCAGGAAAAAACGCATACGCCCTTTTTGGCCAAGGGCATCATGGTCGAGGTTTTGCCGCTTTTCCTGTGCTTTAAAGGCGATTCGAATCTACCTCCTGAAATCTGTTTCCTGCAATTCTGCCTTGCTTTCAAATCCTCTTCGTTGCCTTCCCTCAATATATTTGTGGACGAGAGTTAACATTTATAACTCTGCAGGTTTGTGAATTGCAGTGCCCCTGAGCTCCATTTTTCAACTCGCTTTCTTGGGAGCTGGCCCCAAAAGCGCAGGATTGCTTCAGGCCCTATTGTGGTTCCGGGCAGCAGGCTGAGCCTGTGGTTAATTCTTCTTCCTGATGGGAAAATAGAGTGACCTGTGCCTGTCCCAACACCTAGACCTAGTCTCTCATTGGTTCCCCCTCTTCCCGTTCATCCTCAGGACAAATTGCAACATGTACGGAACAGGAGGTTAAAGGTGCTCATTCTCCAAGGAGGGAGATTGCTAGTAAAGCGGCTGTAATGGCGAGCCCGAGCACAAGGAGATGAGAAATGAGGTGCGTTTTAGAAACCTTTCCCGATCACATGGTGTACCGTGTTTTGGGTTTCTCATGCATGTTTTCGATGTAGGAAGATGCCCTTGAACCTGGAGATTTTGGACCCATGGGATGGGTACCACGCAGTATTACTTTAAAGGGTCTGCATTTGCTCACCCAACCTCACCAAACCTCTCAGCCCCAAGAGTGTCCACCCTTATGTCTCAATCAGCTGTGGGTCTAGAGATGGTCAATCCAGGTGGCATCACAGCCCCTGAACGAATTTTGTTAGAATTTCTCTCTCTTTCACTGTCTTTGTTTCACGGGTTTTTAAAAGTAATTGATTTTTATAGTGGGGCTTAGCTGCTTTTCACTGCTGTGTTTATGCCGCTTTACACCCACTTGACTCACTTACAGAGAGATATCAATACATTGGTTTTAAGAGTCTTACTAGTCAGATATATTCTTGGGCGCTGAACAGGGGGTGTTGAATCCAGTTCACTGAGCAAGGAGTAGGTCTTGTCTGTTACATATTGGGTTTATGGAACAGTATCTGAGCTAATTTGAAACCCTTGTTTTATGCATCACCCCACCTCACCTTTCCCGTTAAGCAGCCATAGTGTGTTTTCTAAACATGTGACGCTGTTCTGTTTTGTAATTCAGTTCAAGTGTAGAGGTTTTTACATTCCCTCTATAAGTGATATCTTATGATAAGTGCCTTTTTCTGTGTGACTTATTTCACTTAGAATCGTCGTACCTAAATCTTCTCATCATGCTGCTACTAGCCTTATGATGTTGATTTCAAGCCTGAGTGATATTCCATTGTACATAAGGACCACAACTTCTTTATCCAATTTTCTCTTTCCTGGGATATTGAAGGTGTAATGAAGTGGAGGTTCTTGTCAACAGAGCAGCCCTAAACTTTGGGGTGCCTGTGTCTTGCTGATTTTTAGTTTTCCCAATTTATACGCCCATGAGTGGAAGTGCCCTATGCTCTCTAAGCTGAGTTTTTTAGGTGTTTCAGGACACACCGTACACTTCTCCAGAGTGGCTGTTGGCAATTAATATCCCACCCATCAGCGTAGCAAGCCTCCCGTTTCTCCATGGCCTGTCCTGCATTTCTGGTTTTGACACTTTATTCAACATGGCCCTTTTGACCTATGGGAAGCGAGACTTCTTTGTAGCGCTGATTTGCCTTTCCAGGTTGCTTGGTTGGCCAAAAAGGGCGTATGGGTTTTTTCCTGAATATATTCAGGAAAAAACGCATACGCCCTTTTTGGCCAAGGGCATCATGGTCAAGGTTTTGCCGCTTTTCCTGTGCTTTAAAGGCAATTCGAATCTACCTCCTGAAATCTGTTTCCTGCAATTCTGCCTTGTTTTCAAATCCTCTTCGTTGCCTTCCCTCAATATATTTGTGGACGAGAGTTAACATTTCTACCACTGCAGGTTTGTGAATTGCAGTGCCTCTGAGCTGCATTTTTCAACTCGCTTTCTTGGGAGCTGGCCCCAAAAGCGCAGGATTGCTTCAGGCCCTATTGTGGTTCCGGGCGGCAGGCTGAGCCTGTGGTTAATTCTTCTTCCTGATGGGAAAATAGAGTGACCTGTGCCTCTCCCAACACCTAGACCTAGTCTCTCATTGGTTCCCCCTCTTCCCGTTCATCCTCAGGACAAATTGCAACGTGTACGGAACAGGAGGTTAAAGGTGCTCATTCTCCAAGGAGGGAGATTGCTAGTAAAGCGGCTGGAATGGCGAACCCGAGCACAAGGAGATGAGAAATGAGGTGCGTTTTAGAAACCTTTCCCGATCACATGGTGTACCATCTTCTGGGTTTCTCATGCATGTTTTCGATGTAGGAAGATGCCCTTGAAGCTGGAGATTTGGGACCTATGGGATGGGTACCACGCAGTATTACTTTAAAGGGTCTGCGTTTGCTCACCCAACCTCACCAAACCTCTCAGCCCGAAGAGTGTCCACCCTTATGTCTCAATCAGCTGTGGGTCTAGAGATGGTCAATAAAGGTGGCATCCCAGCCCCTGAACGAATTCTCTATGAATTTCTCTCTCTTTCACTGTCTTTGTTTCACGGGTTTTTAAAAGTAATTGATTTTTATAATGGGGTTTAGCTGCTTTTCACTGCTGTGTTTATGCCGCTTTACACCCACTTGACTCACTTACAGAGAGATATCAATACATTGGTTTTAAGAGACTTACTAGTCAGATATATTCTTGGGCGGTAAACAGGGGGTGTTGAATCCAGTTCACTGAGCAAGGAGTAGGTCTTGTCTGTTACATATTGGGTTTATGGAACAGTATCTGAGCTAATTTGAAACCCTTGTTTTATGCATCACCCCACCTCACCTTTCCCGTTAAGCAGCCATAGTGTGTTTTCTAAACGTGTGACGCTGTTCTGTTTTGTAATTCAGTTCAAGTGTAGAGGTTTTTACATTCCCTCTATAAGTGATATCTTATGATAAGTGCCTTTTTCTGTGTGACTTATTTCACTTAGAATCGTCGTACCTAAATCTTCTCATCATGCTGCTACTAGCCTTATGATGTTGATTTCAAGCCTGAGTGATATTCCATTGTACATAAGGACCACAACTTCTTTATCCAATTTTCTCTTTCCTGGGATATTGAAGGTGTAATGAAGTGGAGGTTCTTGTCAACAGAGCAGCCCTAAACTTTGGGGTGCCTGTGTCTTGCTGATTTTTAGTTTTCCCAATTTATACGCCCATGAGTGGAAGTGCCCTATGCTCTCTAAGCTGAGTTTTTTAGGTGTTTCAGGACACACCGTACACTTCTCCAGAGTGGCTGTTGGCAATTAACATCACACCCATCAGCATAGCAAGCCTCCCGTTTCTCCATGGCCTGTCCTGCATTTCTGGTTTTGACACTTTATTCAGCATGGCCCTTTTGACCGATGGGAAGCGAGACTTCTTTGTAGCGCTGATTTGCCTTTCCAGGTTGCTTGGTTGGCCAAAAAGGGCGTATGCGTTTTTTCCTGAATATATTCAGGAAAAAACGCATACGCCCTTTTTGGCCAAGGGCATCATGGTCGAGGTTTTGCCGCTTTTCCTGTGCTTTAAAGGCGATTCGAATCTACCTCCTGAAATCTGTTTCCTGCAATTCTGCCTTGCTTTCAAATCCTCTTCGTTGCCTTCCCTCAATATATTTGTGGACGAGAGTTAACATTTATAACTCTGCAGGTTTGTGAATTGCAGTGCCCCTGAGCTGCATTTTTCAACTCGCTTTCTTGGGAGCTGGCCCCAAAAGCGCAGGATTGCTTCAGGCCCTATTGTGGTTCCGGGCGGCAGGCTGAGCCTGTGGTTAATTCTTCTTCCTGATGGGAAAATAGAGTGACCTGTGCCTGTCCCAACACCTAGACCTAGTCTCTCATTGGTTCCCCCTCTTCCCGTTCATCCTCAGGACAAATTGCAACGTGTACGGAACATGAGGTTAAAGGTGCTCATTCTCCAAGGAGGGAGATTGCTAGTAAAGCGGCTGGAATGGCGAACCCGAGCACAAGGAGATGAGAAATGAGGTGCGTTTTAGAAACCTTTCCCGATCACATGGTGTACCATCTTCTGGGTTTCTCATGCATGTTTTCGATGTAGGAAGATGCCCTTGAAGCTGGAGATTTGGGACCTATGGGATGGGTACCACGCAGTATTACTTTAAAGGGTCTGCGTTTGCTCACCCAACCTCACCAAACCTCTCAGCCCCAAGAGTGTCCACCCTTATGTCTCAATCAGCTGTGGGTCTAGAGATGGTCAATCCAGGTGGCATCACAGCCCCTGAACGAATTCTGTATGAATTTCTCTCTCTTTCACTGTCTTTGTTTCACGGGTTTTTAAAAGTAATTGATTTTTATAATGGGGTTTAGCTGCTTTTCAGTGCTGTGTTTATGCCGCTTTACACCCACTTGACTCACTTACAGAGAGATATCAATACATTGGTTTTAAGAGTCTTCCTAGTCAGATATATTCTTGGGCGGTGAACAGGGGGTTTTTGCGTCCAGTTCACTGAGCAAGGAGTAGGTCTTGTCTGTTACATATTGGGTTTATGGAACAGTATCTGAGCTAATTTGAAACCCTTGTTTTATGCATCACCCCACCTCACCTTTCCCGTTAAGCAGCCATAGTGTGTTTTCTAAACGTGTGACGCTGTTCTGTTTTGTAATTCAGTTCAAGTGTAGAGGTTTTTACATTCCCTCTATAAGTGATATCTTACGATAAGTGCCTTTTTCTGTGTGACTTATTTCACTTAGAATCGTCGTACCTAAATCTTCTCATCATGCTGCTACTAGCCTTATGATGTTGATTTCAAGCCTGAGTGATATTCCATTGTACATAAGGACCACAACTTCTTTATCCAATTTTCTCTTTCCTGGGATATTGAAGGTGTAATGAAGTGGAGGTTCTTGTCAACAGAGCAGCCCTAGACTTTGGGGTGCCTGTGTCTTGCTGATTTTTAGTTTTCCCAATTTATATGCCCATGAGTGGAAGTGCCCTATGCTCTCTAAGCTGAGTTTTTTAGGTGTTTCAGGACACACCGTACACTTCTCCAGAGTGGCTGTTGGCAATTAACATCCCGCCCATCAGCGTAGCAAGGCTCCCGTTTCTCCATGGCCTGTCCTGCATTTCTGGTTTTGACACTTTATTCAGCATGGCCCTTTTGACCGATGGGAAGCGAGACTTCTTTGTAGCGCTGATTTGCCTTTCCAGGTTGCTTGGTTGGCTAAAAAGGGCGTATGCGTTTTTTCCTGAATATATTCAGGAAAACACGCATACGCCCTTTTTGGCCAAGGGCATCATGGTCAAGGTTTTGCCGCTTTTCCTGTGCTTTAAAGGCGATTCGAATCTACCTCCTGAAATCTGTTTCCTGCAATTCTGCCTTGCTTTCAAATCCTCTTCGTTGCCTTCCCTCAATATATTTGTGGACGAGAGTTAACATTTATAACTCTGCAGGTTTGTGAATTGCACTGCCCCTGAGCTCCATTTTTCAACTCGCTTTCTTGGGAGCTGACCGCAAAAGCGCAGGATTGCTTCAGGCCCTATTGTGGTTCCGGGCGGCAGGCTGAGCCTGTGGTTAATTCTTCTTCCTGATGGGAAAATAGAGTGACCTGTGCCTGTCCCCACACCTAGACCTACTCTCTCATTGGTTCCCCCTCTTCCCGTTCATCCTCAGGACAAATTGCAACCTGTACGGAACAGGAGGTTAAAGGTGCTCATTCTCCAAGGAGGGAGATTGCTAGTAAAGCGGCTGGAATGGTGAACCCGAGCACAAGGAGATGAGAAATGAGGTGCGTTTTAGAAACCTTTCCCGATCACATGGTGTACCATCTTCTGGGTTTCTCATGCATGTTTTCGATGTAGGAAGATGCCCTTGAAGCTGGAGATTTTGGACCTATGGGATGGGTACCACGCAGTATTACTTTAAAGGATCTGCGTTTGCTCACCCAACGTCACCAAACCTCTCAGCCCCAAGAGTGTCCACCCTTATGTCTCAATCAGCTGTTGGTCTAGATATGGTCAATCCAGGTGGCATCACAGCCCCTGAACGAATTTTGTAAGAATTTCTCTCTCTTTCACTGTCTTTGTTTCACGGGTTTTTAAAAGTAATTGATTTTTATAGTGGGGCTTAGCTGCTTTTCACTGCTGTGTTTATGCTGCTTTACACCCACTTGACTCACTTACAGAGAGATATCAATACATAGCTTTGAAGATTCTTCCTAGTCAGATATATTCTTGGGCGGTGAATAGGGTGTTTTTGCGTCCAGTTCACTGAGCAAGGAGTAGGTCTTGTCTATTACATATTGGGTTTATGGAACGCTATCTGAGCTAATGTGAAACCCTTGTTTTATGCGTCACCCCACCTCACCGTTCCCGTTAAGCAGCCATAGTGTGTTTTCTAAACGTGGGACTCTGTTCTGTTTTGTAATTCAGTTCAAGTGTAGCGGTTTTTACATTCCCTCTATAAGTGATATCTTACGATAAGTGTCTTTCTGTGTGACTTATTTCACTTAGAATCGTCGTACCTAAATCCACTCATCATGCTGCTACTAGCCTTATGACGTTGATTTCATGCCTGAGTGATATTCCATTGTACATAAGGACCACAACTTCTTTATCCATTTTTCTCTTTCCTGGGATATTTAAGGTGTAATGAAGTGGAGGTTCTTGTCAACAGAGCAGCCCTAAACTTTGGGGTGCCTGTGTCTTGCTGATTTTTAGTTTTCCCAATTTATACGCCCATGAGTGGAAGTGCCCTATGCTCTCTAAGCTGAGTTTTTTAGATGTTTCAGGACACACCGTACACTTCTCCAGAGTGGCTGTTGGCAATTTACATCCCGCCCATCAGCGTAGCAAGGCTCCCGTTTCTCCATGGCCTGTCCTGCATTTCTGGTTTTGACACTTTATTCAGCATGGCCCTTTTGACCGATGGGAAGCGAGACTTCTTTGTAGCGCTGATTTGCCTTTCCAGGTTGCTTGGTTGGCCAAAAAGGGCGTATGCGTTTTTTCCTGAATATATTCAGGAAAAAACGCATACGCCCTTTTTGGCCAAGGGCATCATGGTCGAGGATTTGCTGCTTTTCCTGTGCTTTAAAGGCGATTCGAATCTACCTCCTGAAATCTGTTTCCTGCAATTCTGCCTTGCTTTCAAATCCTCTTCGTTGCCTTCCCTCAATATATTTGTGGACGAGAGTTAACATTTATAACTCTGCAGGTTTGTGAATTGCAGTGGCCCTGAGCTCCATTTTTCAACTCGCTTTCTTGGGAGCTGGCCCCAAAAGCGCAGGATTGCTTCAGGCCCTATTGTGGTTCCGGGCAGCAGGCTGAGCCTGTGGTTAATTCTTCTTCCTGATGGGAAAATAGAGTGACCTGTGCCTGTCCCAACACCTAGACCTAGTCTCTCATTGGTTCCCCCTCTTCCCGTTCATCCTCAGGACAAATTGCAACATGTACGGAACAGGAGGTTAAAGGTGCTCATTCTCCAAGGAGGGAGATTGCTAGTAAAGCGGCTGTAATGGCGAGCCCGAGCACAAGGAGATGAGAAATGAGGTGCGTTTTAGAAACCTTTCCCGATCACATGGTGTACCGTGTTTTGGGTTTCTCATGCATGTTTTCGATGTAGGAAGATGCCCTTGAACCTGGAGATTTTGGACCCATGGGATGGGTACCACGCAGTATTACTTTAAAGGGTCTGCATTTGCTCACCCA
Source organism: Balaenoptera borealis (assembly GCF_965194805.1). Lineage (NCBI taxonomy): Eukaryota > Metazoa > Chordata > Mammalia > Artiodactyla > Balaenopteridae > Balaenoptera > Balaenoptera borealis. The sequence goes on along the minus strand of NW_028123248.1, from coordinate 168,238 downwards.
ACCTCACCAAACCTCTCAGCCCCAAGAGTGTCCACCCTTATGTCTCAATCAGCTGTGGGTCTAGAGATGGTCAATCCAGGTGGCATCACAGCCCCTGAACGAATTCTGTATGAATTTCTCTCTCTTTCACTGTCTTTGTTTCACGGGTTTTTAAAAGTAATTGATTTTTATAGTGGGGCTTAGCTGCTTTTCACTGCTGTGTTTATGCCGCTTTACACCCACTTGACTCACTTACAGAGAGATATCAATACATTGGTTTTAAGAGTCTTACTAGTCAGATATATTCTTGGGCGCTGAACAGGGGGTGTTGAATCCAGTTCACTGAGCAAGGAGTAGGTCTTGTCTGTTACATATTGGGTTTATGGAACAGTATCTGAGCTAATTTGAAACCCTTGTTTTATGCATCACCCCACCTCACCTTTCCCGTTAAGCAGCCATAGTGTGTTTTCTAAACATGTGACGCTGTTCTGTTTTGTAATTCAGTTCAAGTGTAGAGGTTTTTACATTCCCTCTATAAGTGATATCTTATGATAAGTGCCTTTTTCTGTGTGACTTATTTCACTTAGAATCGTCGTACCTAAATCTTCTCATCATGCTGCTACTAGCCTTATGATGTTGATTTCAAGCCTGAGTGATATTCCATTGTACATAAGGACCACAACTTCTTTATCCAATTTTCTCTTTCCTGGGATATTGAAGGTGTAATGAAGTGGAGGTTCTTGTCAACAGAGCAGCCCTAAACTTTGGGGTGCCTGTGTCTTGCTGATTTTTAGTTTTCCCAATTTATACGCCCATGAGTGGAAGTGCCCTATGCTCTCTAAGCTGAGTTTTTTAGGTGTTTCAGGACACACCGTACACTTCTCCAGAGTGGCTGTTGGCAATTAACATCACACCCATCAGCATAGCAAGCCTCCCGTTTCTCCATGGCCTGTCCTGCATTTCTGGTTTTGACACTTTATTCAGCATGGCCCTTTTGACCGATGGGAAGCGAGACTTCTTTGTAGCGCTGATTTGCCTTTCCAGGTTGCTTGGTTGGCCAAAAAGGGCGTATGCGTTTTTTCCTGAATATATTCAGGAAAAAACGCATACGCCCTTTTTGGCCAAGGGCATCATGGTCGAGGTTTTGCCGCTTTTCCTGTGCTTTAAAGGCGATTCGAATCTACCTCCTGAAATCTGTTTCCTGCAATTCTGCCTTGCTTTCAAATCCTCTTCGTTGCCTTCCCTCAATATATTTGTGGACGAGAGTTAACATTTATAACTCTGCAGGTTTGTGAATTGCAGTGCCCCTGAGCTGCATTTTTCAACTCGCTTTCTTGGGAGCTGGCCCCAAAAGCGCAGGATTGCTTCAGGCCCTATTGTGGTTCCGGGCGGCAGGCTGAGCCTGTGGTTAATTCTTCTTCCTGATGGGAAAATAGAGTGACCTGTGCCTGTCCCAACACCTAGACCTAGTCTCTCATTGGTTCCCCCTCTTCCCGTTCATCCTCAGGACAAATTGCAACGTGTACGGAACAGGAGGTTAAAGGTGCTCATACTCCAAGGAGGGAGATTGCTAGTAAAGCGGCTGGAATGGCGAACCCGAGCACAAGGAGATGAGAAATGAGGTGCGTTTTAGAAACCTTTCCCGATCACATGGTGTACCATCTTCTGGGTTTCTCATGCATGTTTTCGATGTAGGAAGATGCCCTTGAAGCTGGAGATTTGGGACCTATGGGATGGGTACCACGCAGTATTACTTTAAAGGGTCTGCGTTTGCTCACCCAACCTCACCAAACCTCTCAGCCCCAAGAGTGTCCACCCTTATGTCTCAATCAGCTGTGGGTCTAGAGATGGTCAATCCAGGTGGCATCACAGCCCCTGAACGAATTCTGTATGAATTTCTCTCTCTTTCACTGTCTTTGTTTCACGGGTTTTTAAAAGTAATTGATTTTTATAATGGGGTTTAGCTGCTTTTCAGTGCTGTGTTTATGCCGCTTTACACCCACTTGACTCACTTACAGAGAGATATCAATACACTGGTTTTAAGAGTCTTCCTAGTCAGATATATTCTTGGGCGGTGAACAGGGGGTTTTTGCGTCCAGTTCACTGAGCAAGGAGTAGGTCTTGTCTGTTACATATTAGGTTTATGGAACAGTATCTGAGCTAATTTGAAACCCTTGTTTTATGCATCAGCCCACCTCACCTTTCCCGTTAAGCAGCCATAGTGTGTTTTCTAAACGTGTGACGCTGTTCTGTTTTGTAATTCAGTTCAAGTGTAGAGGTTTTTACATTCCTTCTATAAGTGATATCTTACGATAAGTGCCTTTTTCTGTGTGACTTCTTTCACTTAGAATCGTCGTACCTAAATCTTCTCATCATGCTGCTACTAGCCTTATGATGTTGATTTCAAGCCTGAGTGATATTCCATTGTACATAAGGACCACAACTTCTTTATCCATTTTTCTCTTTCCTGGGATATTGAAGGTGTAATGAAGTGGAGGTTCTTATCAACAGAGCAGCCCTAAACTTTGGGGTGCCTGTGTCTTGCTGATTTTTAGTTTTCCCAATTTATACGCCCATGAGTGGAAGTGCCCTATGCTCTCTAAGCTGACTTTTTTAGGTGTTTCAGGACACACCGTACACTTCTCCAGAGTGGCTGTTGGCAATTAACATCCCGCCCATCAGCGTAGCAAGGCTCCCGTTTCTCCATGGCCTGTCCTGTATTTCTGGTTTTGACACTTTATTCAGCATGGCCCTTTTGACCGATGGGAAACGACACTTCTTTGTAGCGCTGATTTGCCTTTCCAGGTTGCTTGGTTGGCCAAAAAGGGCGTATGCGTTTTTTCCTGAATATATTCAGGAAAAAACGCATACGCCCTTTTTGGCCAAGGGCATCATGGTCGAGGTTTTGCCGCTTTTCCTGTGCTTTAAAGGCGATTCGAATCTACCTCCTGAAATCTGTTTCCTGCAATTCTGCCTTGCTTTCAAATACTCTTCGTTGCCTTCCCTCAATATATTTGTGGACGAGAGTTATCGTTTATAACTCTGCAGGTTTGTGAATTGCAGTGCCCCTGAGCTCCATTTTTCAACTCGCTTTCTTGGGAGCTGCCCGCAAAAGCGCAGGATTGCTTCAGGCCCTATTGTGGTTCCGGGCAGCAGGCTGAGCCTGTGGTTAATTATTCTTCCTGATGGGAAAATAGAGTGACCTGTGCCTGTCACCACACCTAGACCTAGTCTCTCATTGGTTCCCCCTCTTCCCGTTCATCCTCAGGACAAATTTGCAACCTGTACGGAACAGGAGGTTAAAGGTGCTCATTCTCCAAGGAGGGAGATTGCTAGTAAAGCGGCTGTGATGGCGAGCCCGAGCACAAGGAGATGAGAAATGAGGTGCGTTTTAGAAACCTTTCCTGATCACATGGTGTACCATCTTCTGGGTTTCTCATGCATGTTTTTGATGTAGGAAGATGCCCTTGAAGCTGGAGATTTGGGACCTATGGGATGGGTACCACGCAGTATTACTTTAAAGGGTCTGCGTTTGCTCACCCAACCTCACCAAACCTCTCAGCCCCAAGAGTGTCCACCCTTATGTCTCAATCAGCTGTGGGTCTAGAGATGGTCAATAAAGGTGGCATCCCAGCCCCTGAACGAATTCTCTATGAATTTCTCTCTCTTTCACTGTCTTTGTTTCACGGGTTTTTAAAAGTAATTGATTTTTATAATGGGGTTTAGCTGCTTTTCACTGCTGTGTTTATGCCGCTTTACACCCACTTGACTCACTTACAGAGAGATATCAATACATTGGTTTTAAGAGTCTTACTAGTCAGATATATTCTTGGGCGGTGAACAGGGGGTGTTGAATCCAGTTCACTGAGCAAGGAGTAGGTCTTGTCTGTTACATATTGGGTTTATGGAACAGTATCTGAGCTAATTTGAAACCCTTGTTTTATGCATCACCCCACCTCACCTTTCCCGTTAAGCAGCCATAGTGTGTTTTCTAAACGTGTGACGCTGTTCTGTTTTGTAATTCAGTTCAAGTGTAGCGGTTTTTACATTCCCTCTATAAGTGATATCTTATGATAAGTGCATTTTTCTGTGTGACTTATTTCACTTAGAATCGTCGTACCTAAGTCTTCTCATCATGCTGCTACTAGCCTTATGATGTTGATTTCATTGCTGAGTGATATGCGATTATACATATGGACCACAACTTCTTTATCCATTTTTCTATTTCCTGGGATATTTAAGGTGTAACGAAGTGGAGGTTCTTGTCAACAGAGCAGCCCTAAACTTTGGGGTGCCTGTGTCTTGTTGATTTTTAATTTTCCCAATTTATACGCCCATGAGTGGAAGTGCCCTATGCTCTCTAAGCTGAGTTTTTTAGATGTTTCAGGACACACCGTACACTTCTCCAGAGTGGCTGTTGGCAATTTACCTCCCGCCCATCAGCGTAGCAAGGCTCCCGTTTCTCCATGGCCTGTCCTGCATTTCTGGTTTTGACACTTTATTCTGCATGGCCCTTTTGACCGATGGGAAGCGAGACTTCTTTGTAGCGCTGATTTGCCTTTCCAGGTTGCTTGGTTGGCCAAAAAGGGCGTATGCGTTTTTTCCTGAATATATTCAGGAAAAAACGCATACGCCCTTTTTGGCCAAGGGCATCATGGTCGAGGTTTTGCCGCTTTTCCTGTGCTTTAAAGGCGATTCGAATCTACCTCCTGAAATCTGTTTCCTGCAATTCTGCCTTGCTTTCAAATCCTCTTCGTTGCCTTCCCTCAATATATTTGTGGACGAGAGTTATCATTTCTAACTCTGCAGGTTTGTGAATTGCAGTGCCCCTGAGCTCCATTTTTCAACTTGCTTTCTTGGGAGCTGTCCGCAAAAGCGCAGGATTGCTTCAGGCCCTATTGTGGTTCCGGGCGGCAGGCTGAGCCTGTGGTTAATTCTTCTTCCTGATGGGAAAATAGAGTGACCTGTGCCTGTCCCCACACCTAGACCTAGTCTCTCATTGGTTCCCCCTCTTCCCATTCATCCTCAGGACAAATTTGCAACCTGTACGGAACAGGAGGTTAAAGGTGCTCATTCTCCAAGGAGGGAGATTGCTAGTAAAGCGGCTGTAATGGCGAGCCCGAGCACAAGGAGATGAGAAATGAGGTGCGTTTTAGAAACCTTTCCCGATCACACGGTGTACCGTGTTTTGGGTTTCTCATGCATGTTTTCGATGTAGGAAGATGCCCTTGAACCTGGAGATTTTGGACCCATGGGATGGGTACCACGCAGTATTACTTTAAAGGGTCTGCGTTTGCTCACCCAACCTCACCAAACCTCTCAGCCCCAAGAGTGTCCACCCTTATGTCTCAATCAGCTGTGGGTCTAGATATGGTCAATCCAGGTGGCATCACAGCCCCTGAACGAATTTTGTAAGAATTTCTCTCTCTTTCACTGTCTTTGTTTCATGGGTTTTTAAAAGTAATTGATTTTTATAATGGGGTTTAGCTGCTTTTCACTGCTGTGTTTATGCTGCTTTACACCCACTTGACTCACTTACAGAGAGATATCAATACATAGCTTTGAAGATTCTTCCTAGTCAGATATATTCTTGGGCGGTGAATAGGGGGTTTTTGCGTCCAGTTCACTGAGCAAGGAGTAGGTCTTGTCTATTACATATTGGGTTTATGGAACGCTATCTGAGCTAATTTGAAACCCTTGTTTTATGCGTCACCCCACCTCACCGTTCCCGTTCAGCAGCCATAGTGTGTTTTCTAAACGTGGGACTCTGTTCTGTTTTGTAATTCATTTCAAGTGTAGCGGTTTTTACATTCCCTCTATAAGTGATATCTTACGATAAGTGTCTTTCTGTGTGACTTATTTCACTTAGAATCGTCGTACCTAAATCCTCTCATCATGCTGCTACCAGCCTTATGACGTTAATTTCATGGCTGAGTGATATTCCATTGTACATAAGGACCACAACTTCCTTATCCATTTTTCTCTTTCCTGGGATATTTAAGGCGTAACGAAGTGGAGGTTCTTGTCAACAGAGCAGCCCTAAACTTTGGGGTGCCTGTGTCTTGCTGATTTTTAGTTTTCCCAATTTATACGCCCATGAGTGGAAGTGCCCTATGCTCTCTAAGCTGAGTTTTTTAGATGTTTCAGGACACACCGTACACTTCTCCAGAGTGGCTGTTGCCAGTTTACATCCCGCCCATCAGCGTAGCAAGGCTCCCGTTTCTCCATGGCCTGTCCTGCATTTCTGGTTTTGACACTTTATTCAACATGGCCCTTTTGACCTATGGGAAGCGAGACTTCTTTGTAGCGCTGATTTGCCTTTCCAGGTTGCTTGGTTGGCCAAAAAGGGCGTATGCGTTTTTTCCTGTATATATTCAGGAAAAAACGCATACGCCCTTTTTGGCCAAGGGCATCATGGTCGAGGTTTTGCCGCTTTTCCTGTGCTTTAAAGGCGATTCGAATCTACCTCCTGAAATCTGTTTCCTGCAATTCTGCCTTGCTTTCAAATCCTCTTCGTTGCCTGCCCTCAATAAACTTGTGGACGAGAGTTATCATTTCTAACTCTGCAGGTTTGTGAATTGCAGTGCCCCTGAGCTCCATTTTTCAACTCGCTTTCTTGGGAGCTGGCTGCAAAAGCGCAGGATTGCTTCAGGCCCTATTGTGGTTCCGGGCGGCAGGCTGAGCCTGTGGTTAATTCTTCTTCCTGATGGGAAAATAGAGTGACCTGTGCCTGTCCCCACACCTAGACCTAGTCTCTCATTGGTTCCCCCTCTTCCCGTTCATCCTCAGGACAAATTTGCAACCTGTACGGAACAGGAGGTTAAAAGTGCTCATTCTCCAAGGAGGGAGATTGCTAGTAAAGCGGCTGTGATGGCGAGCCCGAGCACAAGGAGATGAGAAATGAGGTGCGTTTTAGAAACCTTTCCCGATCACATGGTGTACCATCTTCTGGGTTTCTCATGCATGTTTTCGATGTAGGAAGATGCCCTTGAACCTGGAGATTTTGGACCCATGGGATGGGTACCACGCAGTATTACTTTAAAGGGTCTGCGTTTGCTCACCCAACCTCACCAAACCTCTCAGCCCGAAGAGTGTCCACCCTTATGTCTCCATCAGCTGTGGTTCTAGAGATGGTCAATAAAGGTGGCATCCCAGCCCCTGAACGAATTCTGTATGAATTTCTCTCTCTTTCACTGTCTTTGTTTCATGGGTTTTTAAAAGTAATTGACTTTTATAATGGGGTTTAGCTGCTTTTCACTGCTGTGTTTATGCCGCTTTACACCCACTTGACTCACTTACAGAGAGATATCAATACATTGGTTTTAAGAGTCTTACTAGTCAGATATATTCTTGGGCGCTGAACAGGGGGTGTTGAATCCAGTTCACTGAGCAAGGAGTAGGTCTTGTCTGTTACATATTGGGTTTATGGAACAGTATCTGAGCTAATTTGAAACCCTTGTTTTATGCATCACCCCACCTCACCTTTCCCGTTAAGCAGCCATAGTGTGTTTTCTAAACATGTGACGCTGTTCTGTTTTGTAATTCAGTTCAAGTGTAGAGGTTTTTACATTCCCTCTATAAGTGATATCTTATGATAAGTGCCTTTTTCTGTGTGACTTATTTCACTTAGAATCGTCGTACCTAAATCTTCTCATCATGCTGCTACTAGCCTTATGATGTTGATTTCAAGCCTGAGTGATATTCCATTGTACATAAGGACCACAACTTCTTTATCCAATTTTCTCTTTCCTGGGATATTGAAGGTGTAATGAAGTGGAGGTTCTTGTCAACAGAGCAGCCCTAAACTTTGGGGTGCCTGTGTCTTGCTGATTTTTAGTTTTCCCAATTTATACGCCCATGAGTGGAAGTGCCCTATGCTCTCTAAGCTGAGTTTTTTAGGTGTTTCAGGACACACCGTACACTTCTCCAGAGTGGCTGTTGGCAATTAACATCCCACCCATCAGCGTAGCAAGCCTCCCATTTCTCCATGGCCTGTCCTGCATTTCTGGTTTTGACACTTTATTCAGCATGGCCCTTTTGACCGATGGGAAGCGAGACTTCTTTGTAGCGCTGATTTGCCTTTCCAGGTTGCTTGGTTGGCCAAAAAGGGCGTATGCGTTTTTTCCTGAATATATTCAGGAAAAAACGCATACGCCCTTTTTGGCCAAGGGCATCATGGTCAAGGTTTTGCCGCTTTTCCTGTGCTTTAAAGGCAATTCGAATCTACCTCCTGAAATCTGTTTCCTGCAATTCTGCCTTGCTTTCAAATCCTCTTCGTTGCCTTCCCTCAATATATTTGTGGACGAGAGTTAACATTTATAACTCTGCAGGTTTGTGAATTGCAGTGCCCCTGAGCTGCATTTTTCAACTCGCTTTCTTGGGAGCTGGCCCCAAAAGCGCAGGATTGCTTCAGGCCCTATTGTGTTTCCGGGCGGCAGGCTGAGCCTGTGGTTAATTCTTCTTCCTGATGGGAAAATAGAGTGACCTGTGCCTGTCCCAACACCTAGACCTAGTCTCTCATTGGTTCCCCCTCTTCCCGTTCATCCTCAGGACAAATTGCAACGTGTACGGAACAGGAGGTTAAAGGTGCTCATTCTCCAAGGAGGGAGATTGCTAGTAAAGCGGCTGGAATGGCGAACCCGAGCACAAGGAGATGAGAAATGAGGTGCGTTTTAGAAACGTTTCCCGATCACATGGTGTACCATCTTCTGGGTTTCTCATGCATGTTTTCGATGTAGGAAGATGCCCTTGAAGCTGGAGATTTGGGACCTATGGGATGGGTACCACGCAGTATTACTTTAAAGGGTCTGCGTTTGCTCACCCAACCTCACCAAACCTCTCAGCCCCAAGAGTGTCCACCCTTATGTCTCAATCAGCTGTGGGTCTAGAGATGGTCAATCCAGGTGGCATCACAGCCCCTGAACGAATTCTGTATGAATTTCTCTCTCTTTCACTGTCTTTGTATCACGGGTTTTAAAAGTAATTGATTTTTATAATGGGGTTTAGCTGCTTTTCACTGCTGTGTTTATGCCGCTTTACACCCACTTGACTCACTTACAGAGAGATATCAATACATTGGTTTTAAGAGACTTACTAGTCAGATATATTCTTGGGCGGTGAACAGGGGGTTTTTGCGTCCAGTTCACTGAGCAAGGAGTAGGTCTTGTCTGTTACATATTAGGTTTATGGAACAGTATCTGAGCTAATTTGAAACCCTTGTTTTATGCATCAGCCCACCTCACCTTTCCCGTTAAGCAGCCATAGTGTGTTTTCTAAACGTGTGACGCTGTTCTGTTTTGTAATTCAGTTCAAGTGTAGAGGTTTTTACATTCCTTCTATAAGTGATATCTTACGATAAGTGCCTTTTTCTGTGTGACTTCTTTCACTTAGAATCGTCGTACCTAAAACTTCTCATCATGCTGCTACTAGCCTTATGATGTTGATTTCAAGCCTGAGTGATATTCCATTGTACATAAGGACCACAACTTCTTTATCCATTTTTCTCTTTCCTGGGATATTGAAGGTGTAATGAAGTGGAGGTTCTTATCAACAGAGCAGCCCTAAACTTTGGGGTGCCTGTGTCTTGCTGATTTTTAGTTTTCCCAATTTATACGCCCATGAGTGGAAGTGCCCTATGCTCTCTAAGCTGAGTTTTTTAGGTGTTTCAGGACACACCGTACACTTCTCCAGAGTGGCTGTTGGCAATTAACATCCCGCCCATCAGCGTAGCAAGGCTCCCGTTTCTCCATGGCCTGTCCTGTATTTCTGGTTTTGACACTTTATTCAGCATGGCCCTTTTGACCGATGGGAAACGACACTTCTTTGTAGCGCTGATTTGCCTTTCCAGGTTGCTTGGTTGGCCAAAAAGGGCGTATGCGTTTTTTCCTGAATATATTCAGGAAAAAACGCATACGCCCTTTTTGGCCAAGGGCATCATGGTCAAGGTTTTGCCGCTTTTCCTGTGCTTTAAAGGCAATTCGAATCTACCTCCTGAAATCGGTTTCCTGCAATTCTGCCTTGCTTTCAAATCCTCTGCGTTGCCTTCCCTCAATATATTTGTGGACGAGAGTTAACATTTCTACCACTGCAGGTTTGTGAATTGCAGTGCCTCTGAGCTGCATTTTTCAACTCGCTTTCTTGGGAGCTGGCCCCAAAAGCGCAGGATTGCTTCAGGCCCTATTGTGGTTCCGGGCGGCAGGCTGAGCCTGTGGTTAATTCTTCTTCCTGATGGGAAAATAGAGTGACCTGTGCCTCTCCCAACACCTAGACCTAGTCTCTCATTGGTTCCCCCTCTTCCCGTTCATCCTCAGGACAAATTGCAACGTGTACGGAACAGGAGGTTAAAGGTGCTCATTCTCCAAGGAGGGAGATTGCTAGTAAAGCGGCTGGAATGGCGAACCCGAGCACAAGGAGATGAGAAATGAGGTGCGTTTTAGAAACCTTTCCCGATCACATGGTGTACCATCTTCTGGGTTTCTCATGCATGTTTTCGATGTAGGAAGATGCCCTTGAAGCTGGAGATTTGGGACCTATGGGATGGGTACCACGCAGTATTACTTTAAAGGGTCTGCGTTTGCTCACCCAACCTCACCAAACCTCTCAGCCCGAAGAGTGTCCACCCTTATGTCTCAATCAGCTGTGGGTCTAGAGATGGTCAATAAAGGTGGCATCCCAGCCCCTGAACGAATTCTCTATGAATTTCTCTCTCTTTCACTGTCTTTGTTTCACGGGTTTTTAAAAGTAATTGATTTTTATAATGGGGTTTAGCTGCTTTTCACTGCTGTGTTTATGCCGCTTTACACCCACTTGACTCACTTACAGAGAGATATCAATACATTGGTTTTAAGAGACTTACTAGTCAGATATATTCTTGGGCGGTAAACAGGGGGTGTTGAATCCAGTTCACTGAGCAAGGAGTAGGTCTTGTCTGTTACATATTGGGTTTATGGAACAGTATCTGAGCTAATTTGAAACCCTTGTTTTATGCATCACCCCACCTCACCTTTCCCGTTAAGCAGCCATAGTGTGTTTTCTAAACGTGTGACGCTGTTCTGTTTTGTAATTCAGTTCAAGTGTAGAGGTTTTTACATTCCCTCTATAAGTGATATCTTATGATAAGTGCCTTTTTCTGTGTGACTTATTTCACTTAGAATCGTCGTACCTAAATCTTCTCATCATGCTGCTACTAGCCTTATGATGTTGATTTCAAGCCTGAGTGATATTCCATTGTACATAAGGACCACAACTTCTTTATCCAATTTTCTCTTTCCTGGGATATTGAAGGTGTAATGAAGTGGAGGTTCTTGTCAACAGAGCAGCCCTAAACTTTGGGGTGCCTGTGTCTTGCTGATTTTTAGTTTTCCCAATTTATACGCCCATGAGTGGAAGTGCCCTATGCTCTCTAAGCTGAGTTTTTTAGGTGTTTCAGGACACACCGTACACTTCTCCAGAGTGGCTGTTGGCAATTAACATCACACCCATCAGCATAGCAAGCCTCCCGTTTCTCCATGGCCTGTCCTGCATTTCTGGTTTTGACACTTTATTCAGCATGGCCCTTTTGACCGATGGGAAGCGAGACTTCTTTGTAGCGCTGATTTGCCTTTCCAGGTTGCTTGGTTGGCCAAAAAGGGCGTATGCGTTTTTTCCTGAATATATTCAGGAAAAAACGCATACGCCCTTTTTGGCCAAGGGCATCATGGTCGAGGTTTTGCCGCTTTTCCTGTGCTTTAAAGGCGATTCGAATCTACCTCCTGAAATCTGTTTCCTGCAATTCTGCCTTGCTTTCAAATCCTCTTCGTTGCCTTCCCTCAATATATTTGTGGACGAGAGTTAACATTTATAACTCTGCAGGTTTGTGAATTGCAGTGCCCCTGAGCTGCATTTTTCAACTCGCTTTCTTGGGAGCTGGCCCCAAAAGCGCAGGATTGCTTCAGGCCCTATTGTGGTTCCGGGCGGCATGCTGAGCCTGTGGTTAATTCTTCTTCCTGATGGGAAAATAGAGTGACCTGTGCCTGTCCCAACACCTAGACCTAGTCTCTCATTGGTTCCCCCTCTTCCCGTTCATCCTCAGGACAAATTGCAACGTGTACGGAACATGAGGTTAAAGGTGCTCATTCTCCAAGGAGGGAGATTGCTAGTAAAGCGGCTGGAATGGCGAACCCGAGCACAAGGAGATGAGAAATGAGGTGCGTTTTAGAAACCTTTCCCGATCACATGGTGTACCATCTTCTGGGTTTCTCATGCATGTTTTCGATGTAGGAAGATGCCCTTGAAGCTGGAGATTTGGGACCTATGGGATGGGTACCACGCAGTATTACTTTAAAGGGTCTGCGTTTGCTCACCCAACCTCACCAAACCTCTCAGCCCCAAGAGTGTCCACCCTTATGTCTCAATCAGCTGTGGGTCTAGAGATGGTCAATCCAGGTGGCATCACAGCCCCTGAACGAATTCTGTATGAATTTCTCTCTCTTTCACTGTCTTTGTTTCACGGGTTTTTAAAAGTAATTGATTTTTATAATGGGGTTTAGCTGCTTTTCAGTGCTGTGTTTATGCCGCTTTACACCCACTTGACTCACTTACAGAGAGATATCAATACATTGGTTTTAAGAGTCTTCCTAGTCAGATATATTCTTGGGCGGTGAACAGGGGGTTTTTGCGTCCAGTTCACTGAGCAAGGAGTAGGTCTTGTCTGTTACATAGTAGGTTTATGGAACAGTATCTGAGCTAATTTGAAACCCTTGTTTTATGCATCACCCCACCTCACCTTTCCCGTTAAGCAGCCATAGTGTGTTTTCTAAACGTGTGACGCTGTTCTGTTTTGTAATTCAGTTCAAGTGTAGAGGTTTTTACATTCCCTCTATAAGTGATATCTTACGATAAGTGCCTTTTTCTGTGTGACTTATTTCACTTAGAATCGTCGTACCTAAATCTTCTCATCATGCTGCTACTAGCCTTATGATGTTGATTTCAAGCCTGAGTGATATTCCATTGTACATAAGGACCACAACTTCTTTATCCAATTTTCTCTTTCCTGGGATATTGAAGGTGTAATGAAGTGGAGGTTCTTGTCAACAGAGCAGCCCTAGACTTTGGGGTGCCTGTGTCTTGCTGATTTTTAGTTTTCCCAATTTATATGCCCATGAGTGGAAGTGCCCTATGCTCTCTAAGCTGAGTTTTTTAGGTGTTTCAGGACACACCGTACACTTCTCCAGAGTGGCTGTTGGCAATTAACATCCCGCCCATCAGCGTAGCAAGGCTCCCGTTTCTCCATGGCCTGTCCTGCATTTCTGGTTTTGACACTTTATTCAGCATGGCCCTTTTGACCGATGGGAAGCGAGACTTCTTTGTAGCGCTGATTTGCCTTTCCAGGTTGCTTGGTTGGCTAAAAAGGGCGTATGCGTTTTTTCCTCAATATATTCAGGAAAAAACGCATACGCCCTTTTTGGCCAAGGGCATCATGGTCAAGGTTTTGCCGCTTTTCCTGTGCTTTAAAGGCGATTCGAATCTACCTCCTGAAATCTGTTTCCTGCAATTCTGCCTTGCTTTCAAATCCTCTTCGTTGCCTTCCCTCAATATATTTGTGGACGAGAGTTAACATTTATAACTCTGCAGGTTTGTGAATTGCACTGCCCCTGAGCTCCATTTTTCAACTCGCTTTCTTGGGAGCTGACCGCAAAAGCGCAGGATTGCTTCAGGCCCTATTGTGGTTCCGGGCGGCAGGCTGAGCCTGTGGTTAATTCTTCTTCCTGATGGGAAAATAGAGTGACCTGTGCCTGTCCCCACACCTAGACCTACTCTCTCATTGGTTCCCCCTCTTCCCCTTCATCCTCAGGACAAATTGCAACCTGTACGGAACAGGAGGTTAAAGGTGCTCATTCTCCAAGGAGGGAGATTGCTAGTAAAGCGGCTGGAATGGTGAACCCGAGCACAAGGAGATGAGAAATGAGGTGCGTTTTAGAAACCTTTCCCGATCACATGGTGTACCATCTTCTGGGTTTCTCATGCATGTTTTCGATGTAGGAAGATGCCCTTGAAGCTGGAGATTTTGGACCTATGGGATGGGTACCACGCAGTATTACTTTAAAGGATCTGCGTTTGCTCACCCAACCTCACCAAACCTCTCAGCCCCAAGAGTGTCCACCCTTATGTCTCAATCAGCTGTTGGTCTAGATATGGTCAATCCAGGTGGCATCACAGCCCCTGAACGAATTTTGTAAGAATTTCTCTCTCTTTCACTGTCTTTGTTTCACGGGTTTTTAAAAGTAATTGATTTTTATAGTGGGGCTTAGCTGCTTTTCACTGCTGTGTTTATGCTGCTTTACACCCACTTGACTCACTTACAGAGAGATATCAATACATAGCTTTGAAGATTCTTCCTAGTCAGATATATTCTTGGGCGGTGAATAGGGTGTTTTTGCGTCCAGTTCACTGAGCAAGGAGTAGGTCTTGTCTATTACATATTGGGTTTATGGAACGCTATCTCAGCTAATGTGAAACCCTTGTTTTATGCGTCACCCCACCTCACCGTTCCCGTTAAGCAGCCATAGTGTGTTTTCTAAACGTGGGACTCTGTTCTGTTTTGTAATTCAGTTCAAGTGTAGCGGTTTTTACATTCCCTCTATAAGTGATATCTTACGATAAGTGTCTTTCTGTGTGACTTATTTCACTTAGAATCGTCGTACCTAAATCCACTCATCATGCTGCTACTAGCCTTATGACGTTGATTTCATGCCTGAGTGATATTCCATTGTACATAAGGACCACAACTTCTTTATCCATTTTTCTCTTTCCTGGGATATTTAAGGTGTAATGAAGTGGAGGTTCTTGTCAACAGAGCAGCCCTAAACTTTGGGGTGCCTGTGTCTTGCTGATTTTTAGTTTTCCCAATTTATACGCCCATGAGTGGAAGTGCCCTATGCTCTCTAAGCTGAGTTTTTTAGATGTTTCAGGACACACCGTACACTTCTCCAGAGTGGCTGTTGGCAATTTACATCCCGCCCATCAGCGTAGCAAGGCTCCCGTTTCTCCATGGCCTGTCCTGCATTTCTGGTTTTGACACTTTATTCAGCATGGCCCTTTTGACCGATGGGAAGCGAGACTTCTTTGTAGCGCTGATTTGCCTTTCCAGGTTGCTTGTTTGGCCAAAAAGGGCGTATGCGTTTTTTCCTGAATATATTCAGGAAAAAACGCATACGCCCTTTTTGGCCAAGGGCATCATGGTCGAGGTTTTGCCGCTTTTCCTGTGCTTTAAAGGCGATTCGAATCTACCTCCTGAAATCTGTTTCCTGCAATTCTGCCTTGCTTTCAAATCCTCTTCGTTGCCTTCCCTCAATATATTTGTGGATGAGAGTTAACATTTATAACTCTGCAGGTTTGTGAATTGCAGTGCCCCTGAGCTCCATTTTTCAACTCGCTTTCTTGGGAGCTGGCCCCAAAAGCGCAGGATTGCTTCAGGCCCTATTGTGGGTCCGGGCAGCAGGCTGAGCCTGTGGTTAATTCTTCTTCCTGATGGGAAAATAGAGTGACCTGTGCCTGTCCCAACACCTAGACCTAGTCTCTCATTGGGTCCCCCTCTTCCCGTTCATCCTCAGGACAAATTGCAACATGTACGGAACAGGAGGTTAAAGGTGCTCATTCTCCAAGGAGGGAGATTGCTAGTAAAGCGGCTGTAATGGCGAGCCCGAGCACAAGGAGATGAGAAATGAGGTGCGTTTTAGAAACCTTTCCCGATCACATGGTGTACCGTGTTTTGGGTTTCTCATGCATGTTTTCGATGTAGGAAGATGCCCTTGAACCTGGAGATTTTGGACCCATGGGATGGGTACCACGCAGTATTACTTTAAAGGGTCTGCATTTGCTCACCCAACCTCACCAAACCTCTCAGCCCCAAGAGTGTCCACCCTTATGTCTCAATCAGCTGTGGGTCTAGAGATGGTCAATCCAGGTGGCATCACAGCCCCTGAACGAATTTTGTTAGAATTTCTCTCTCTTTCACTGTCTTTGTTTCACGGGTTTTTAAAAGTAATTGATTTTTATAGTGGGGCTTAGCTGCTTTTCACTGCTGTGTTTATGCCGCTTTACACCCACTTGACTCACTTACAGAGAGATATCAATACATTGGTTTTAAGAGTCTTACTAGTCAGATATATTCTTGGGCGCTGAACAGGGGGTGTTGAATCCAGTTCACTGAGCAAGGAGTAGGTCTTGTCTGTTACATATTGGGTTTATGGAACAGTATCTGAGCTAATTTGAAACCCTTGTTTTATGCATCACCCCACCTCACCTTTCCCGTTAAGCAGCCATAGTGTGTTTTCTAAACATGTGACGCTGTTCTGTTTTGTAATTCAGTTCAAGTGTAGAGGTTTTTACATTCCCTCTATAAATGATATCTTATGATAAGTGCCTTTTTCTGTGTGACTTATTTCACTTAGAATCGTCGTACCTAAATCTTCTCATCATGCTGCTACTAGCCTTATGATGTTGATTTCAAGCCTGAGTGATATTCCATTGTACATAAGGACCACAACTTCTTTATCCAATTTTCTCTTTCCTGGGATATTGAAGGTGTAATGAAGTGGAGGTTCTTGTCAACAGAGCAGCCCTAAACTTTGGGGTGCCTGTGTCTTGCTGATTTTTAGTTTTCCCAATTTATACGCCCATGAGTGGAAGTGCCCTATGCTCTCTAAGCTGAGTTTTTTAGGTGTTTCAGGACACACCGTACACTTCTCCAGAGTGGCTGTTGGCAATTAACATCCCACCCATCAGCGTAGCAAGCCTCCCGTTTCTCCATGGCCTGTCCTGCATTTCTGGTTTTGACACTTTATTCAGCATGGCCCTTTTGACCGATGGGAAGCGAGACTTCTTTGTAGCGCTGATTTGCCTTTCCAGGTTGCTTGGTTGGCCAAAAAGGGCGTATGCGTTTTTTCCTGAATATATTCAGGAAAAAACGCATACGCCCTTTTTGGCCAAGGGCATCATGGTCAAGGTTTTGCCGCTTTTCCTGTGCTTTAAAGGCAATTCGAATCTACCTCCTGAAATCTGTTTCCTGCAATTCTGCCTTGTTTTCAAATCCTCTTCGTTGCCTTCCCTCAATATATTTGTGGACGAGAGTTAACATTTCTACCACTGCAGGTTTGTGAATTGCAGTGCCTCTGAGCTGCATTTTTCAACTCGCTTTCTTGGGAGCTGGCCCCAAAAGCGCAGGATTGCTTCAGGCCCTATTGTGGTTCCGGGCGGCAGGCTGAGCCTGTGGTTAATTCTTCTTCCTGATGGGAAAATAGAGTGACCTGTGCCTCTCCCAACACCTAGACCTAGTCTCTCATTGGTTCCCCCTCTTCCCGTTCATCCTCAGGACAAATTGCAACGTGTACGGAACAGGAGGTTAAAGGTGCTCATTCTCCAAGGAGGGAGATTGCTAGTAAAGCGGCTGGAATGGCGAACCCGAGCACAAGGAGATGAGAAATGAGGTGCGTTTTAGAAACCTTTCCCGATCACATGGTGTACCATCTTCTGGGTTTCTCATGCATGTTTTCGATGTAGGAAGATGCCCTTGAAGCTGGAGATTTGGGACCTATGGGATGGGTACCACGCAGTATTACTTTAAAGGGTCTGCGTTTGCTCACCCAACCTCACCAAACCTCTCAGCCCGAAGAGTGTCCACCCTTATGTCTCAATCAGCTGTGGGTCTAGAGATGGTCAATAAAGGTGGCATCCCAGCCCCTGAACGAATTCTGTATGAATTTCTCTCTCTTTCACTGTCTTTGTTTCACGGGTTTTTAAAAGTAATTGATTTTTATAATGGGGTTTAGCTGCTTTTCACTGCTGTGTTTATGCCGCTTTACACCCACTTGACTCACTTACAGAGAGATATCAATACATTGGTTTTAAGAGACTTACTAGTCAGATATATTCTTGGGCGGTAAACAGGGGGTGTTGAATCCAGTTCACTGAGCAAGGAGTAGGTCTTGTCTGTTACATATTGGGTTTATGGAACAGTATCTGAGCTAATTTGAAACCCTTGTTTTATGCATCACCCCACCTCACCTTTCCCGTTAAGCAGCCATAGTGTGTTTTCTAAACGTGTGACGCTGTTCTGTTTTGTAATTCAGTTCAAGTGTAGAGGTTTTTACGTTCCCTCTATAAGTGATATCTTATGATAAGTGCCTTTTTCTGTGTGACTTATTTCACTTAGAATCGTCGTACCTAAATCTTCTCATCATGCTGCTACTAGCCTTATGATGTTGATTTCAAGCCTGAGTGATATTCCATTGTACATAAGGACCACAACTTCTTTATCCAATTTTCTCTTTCCTGGGATATTGAAGGTGTAATGAAGTGGAGGTTCTTGTCAACAGAGCAGCCCTAAACTTTGGGGTGCCTGTGTCTTGCTGATTTTTAGTTTTCCCAATTTATACGCCCATGAGTGGAAGTGCCCTATGCTCTCTAAGCTGAGTTTTTTAGGTGTTTCAGGACACACCGTACACTTCTCCAGAGTGGCTGTTGGCAATTAACATCACACCCATCAGCATAGCAAGCCTCCCGTTTCTCCATGGCCTGTCCTGCATTTCTGGTTTTGACACTTTATTCAGCATGGCCCTTTTGACCGATGGGAAGCGAGACTTCTTTGTAGCGCTGATTTGCCTTTCCAGGTTGCTTGGTTGGCCAAAAAGGGCGTATGCGTTTTTTCCTGAATATATTCAGGAAAAAACGCATACGCCCTTTTTGGCCAAGGGCATCATGGTCGAGGTTTTGCCGCTTTTCCTGTGCTTTAAAGGCGATTCGAATCTACCTCCTGAAATCTGTTTCCTGCAATTCTGCCTTGCTTTCAAATCCTCTTCGTTGCCTTCCCTCAATATATTTGTGGACGAGAGTTAACATTTATAACTCTGCAGGTTTGTGAATTGCAGTGCCCCTGAGCTGCATTTTTCAACTCGCTTTCTTGGGAGCTGGCCCCAAAAGCGCAGGATTGCTTCAGGCCCTATTGTGGTTCCGGGCGGCAGGCTGAGCCTGTGGTTAATTCTTCTTCCTGATGGGAAAATAGAGTGACCTGTGCCTGTCCCAACACCTAGACCTAGTCTCTCATTGGTTCCCCCTCTTCCCGTTCATCCTCAGGACAAATTGCAACGTGTACGGAACATGAGGTTAAAGGTGCTCATTCTCCAAGGAGGGAGATTGCTAGTAAAGCGGCTGGAATGGCGAACCCGAGCACAAGGAGATGAGAAATGAGGTGCGTTTTAGAAACCTTTCCCGATCACATGGTGTACCATCTTCTGGGTTTCTCATGCATGTTTTCGATGTAGGAAGATGCCCTTGAAGCTGGAGATTTGGGACCTATGGGATGGGTACCACGCAGTATTACTTTAAAGGGTCTGCGTTTGCTCACCCAACCTCACCAAACCTCTCAGCCCCAGGAGTGTCCACCCTTATGTCTCAATCAGCTGTGGGTCTAGAGATGGTCAATCCAGGTGGCATCACAGCCCCTGAACGAATTCTGTATGAATTTCTCTCTCTTTCACTGTCTTTGTTTCACGGGTTTTTAAAAGTAATTGATTTTTATAATGGGGTTTAGCTGCTTTTCAGTGCTGTGTTTATGCCGCTTTACACCCACTTGACTCACTTACAGAGAGATATCAATACATTGGTTTTAAGAGTCTTCCTAGTCAGATATATTCTTGGGCGGTGAACAGGGGGTTTTTGCGTCCAGTTCACTGAGCAAGGAGTAGGTCTTGTCTGTTACATATTAGGTTTATGGAACAGTATCTGAGCTAATTTGAAACCCTTGTTTTATGCATCACCCCACCTCACCTTTCCCGTTAAGCAGCCATAGTGTGTTTTCTAAACGTGTGACGCTGTTCTGTTTTGTAATTCAGTTCAAGTGTAGAGGTTTTTACATTCCCTCTATAAGTGATATCTTACGATAAGTGCCTTTTTCTGTGTGACTTATTTCACTTAGAATCGTCGTACCTAAATCTTCTCATCATGCTGCTACTAGCCTTATGATGTTGATTTCAAGCCTGAGTGATATTCCATTGTACATAAGGACCACAACTTCTTTATCCAATTTTCTCTTTCCTGGGATATTGAAGGTGTAATGAAGTGGAGGTTCTTGTCAACAGAGCAGCCCTAGACTTTGGGGTGCCTGTGTCTTGCTGATTTTTAGTTTTCCCAATTTATATGCCCATGAGTGGAAGTGCCCTATGCTCTCTAAGCTGAGTTTTTTAGGTGTTTCAGGACACACCGTACACTTCTCCAGAGTGGCTGTTGGCAATTAACATCCCGCCCATCAGCGTAGCAAGGCTCCCGTTTCTCCATGGCCTGTCCTGCATTTCTGGTTTTGACACTTTATTCAGCATGGCCCTTTTGACCGATGGGAAGCGAGACTTCTTTGTAGCGCTGATTTGCCTTTCCAGGTTGCTTGGTTGGCTAAAAAGGGCGTATGCGTTTTTTCCTGAATATATTCAGGAAAAAACGCATACGCCCTTTTTGGCCAAGGGCATCATGGTCAAGGTTTTGCTGCTTTTCCTGTGCTTTAAAGGCGATTCGAATCTACCTCCTGAAATCTGTTTCCTGCAATTCTGCCTTGCTTTCAAATCCTCTTCGTTGCCTTCCCTCAATATATTTGTGGACGAGAGTTAACATTTATAACTCTGCAGGTTTGTGAATTGCAGTGCCCCTGAGCTGCATTTTTCAACTCGCTTTCTTGGGAGCTGGCCCCAAAAGCGCAGGATTGCTTCAGGCCCTATTGTGGTTCCGGGCGGCAGGCTGAGCCTGTGGTTAATTCTTCTTCCTGATGGGAAAATAGAGTGACCTGTGCCTGTCCCAACACCTAGACCTAGTCTCTCATTGGTTCCCCCTCTTCCCGTTCATCCTCAGGACAAATTGCAACGTGTACGGAACATGAGGTTAAAGGTGCTCATTCTCCAAGGAGGGAGATTGCTAGTAAAGCGGCTGGAATGGCGAACCCGAGCACAAGGAGATGAGAAATGAGGTGCGTTTTAGAAACCTTTCCCGATCACATGGTGTACCATCTTCTGGGTTTCTCATGCATGTTTTCGATGTAGGAAGATGCCCTTGAAGCTGGAGATTTGGGACCTATGGGATGGGTACCACGCAGTATTACTTTAAAGGGTCTGCGTTTGCTCACCCAACCTCACCAAACCTCTCAGCCCCAGGAGTGTCCACCCTTATGTCTCAATCAGCTGTGGGTCTAGAGATGGTCAATCCAGGTGGCATCACAGCCCCTGAACGAATTCTGTATGAATTTCTCTCTCTTTCACTGTCTTTGTTTCACGGGTTTTTAAAAGTAATTGATTTTTATAATGGGGTTTAGCTGCTTTTCAGTGCTGTGTTTATGCCGCTTTACACCCACTTGACTCACTTACAGAGAGATATCAATACATTGGTTTTAAGAGTCTTCCTAGTCAGATATATTCTTGGGCGGTGAACAGGGGGTTTTTGCGTCCAGTTCACTGAGCAAGGAGTAGGTCTTGTCTGTTACATATTAGGTTTATGGAACAGTATCTGAGCTAATTTGAAACCCTTGTTTTATGCATCACCCCACCTCACCTTTCCCGTTAAGCAGCCATAGTGTGTTTTCTAAACGTGTGACGCTGTTCTGTTTTGTAATTCAGTTCAAGTGTAGAGGTTTTTACATTCCCTCTATAAGTGATATCTTACGATAAGTGCCTTTTTCTGTGTGACTTATTTCACTTAGAATCGTCGTACCTAAATCTTCTCATCATGCTGCTACTAGCCTTATGATGTTGATTTCAAGCCTGAGTGATATTCCATTGTACATAAGGACCACAACTTCTTTATCCAATTTTCTCTTTCCTGGGATATTGAAGGTGTAATGAAGTGGAGGTTCTTGTCAACAGAGCAGCCCTAGACTTTGGGGTGCCTGTGTCTTGCTGATTTTTAGTTTTCCCAATTTATATGCCCATGAGTGGAAGTGCCCTATGCTCTCTAAGCTGAGTTTTTTAGGTGTTTCAGGACACACCGTACACTTCTCCAGAGTGGCTGTTGGCAATTAACATCCCGCCCATCAGCGTAGCAAGGCTCCCGTTTCTCCATGGCCTGTCCTGCATTTCTGGTTTTGACACTTTATTCAGCATGGCCCTTTTGACCGATGGGAAGCGAGACTTCTTTGTAGCGCTGATTTGCCTTTCCAGGTTGCTTGGTTGGCTAAAAAGGGCGTATGCGTTTTTTCCTGAATATATTCAGGAAAAAACGCATACGCCCTTTTTGGCCAAGGGCATCATGGTCAAGGTTTTGCTGCTTTTCCTGTGCTTTAAAGGCGATTCGAATCTACCTCCTGAAATCTGTTTCCTGCAATTCTGCCTTGCTTTCAAATCCTCTTCGTTGCCTTCCCTCAATATATTTGTGGACGAGAGTTAACATTTATAACTCTGCAGGTTTGTGAATTGCACTGCCCCTGAGCTCCATTTTTCAACTCGCTTTCTTGGGAGCTGACCGCAAAAGCGCAGGATTGCTTCAGGCCCTATTGTGGTTCCGGGCGGCAGGCTGAGCCTGTGGTTAATTCTTCTTCCTGATGGGAAAATAGAGTGACCTGTGCCTGTCCCCACACCTAGACCTACTCTCTCATTGGTTCCCCCTCTTCCCGTTCATCCTCAGGACAAATTGCAACCTGTACGGAACAGGAGGTTAAAGGTGCTCATTCTCCAAGGAGGGAGATTGCTAGTAAAGCGGCTGGAATGGTGAACCCGAGCACAAGGAGATGAGAAATGAGGTGCGTTTTAGAAACCTTTCCCGATCACATGGTGTACCATCTTCTGGGTTTCTCATGCATGTTTTCGATGTAGGAAGATGCCCTTGAAGCTGGAGATTTTGGACCTATGGGATGGGTACCACGCAGTATTACTTTAAAGGATCTGCGTTTGCTCACCCAACCTCACCAAACCTCTCAGCCCCAAGAGTGTCCACCCTTATGTCTCAATCAGCTGTTGGTCCAGATATGGTCAATCCAGGTGGCATCACAGCCCCTGAACGAATTCTGTATGAATTTCTCTCTCTTTCACTGTCTTTGTTTCACGGGTTTTTAAAAGTAATTGATTTTTATAGTGGGGCTTAGCTGCTTTTCACTGCTGTGTTTATGCTGCTTTACACCCACTTGACTCACTTACAGAGAGATATCAATACATAGCTTTGAAGATTCTTCCTAGTCAGATATATTCTTGGGCGGTGAATAGGGTGTTTTTGCGTCCAGTTCACTGAGCAAGGAGTAGGTCTTGTCTATTACATATTGGGTTTATGGAACGCTATCTGAGCTAATGTGAAACCCTTGTTTTATGCGTCACCCCACCTCACCGTTCCCGTTAAGCAGCCATAGTGTGTTTTCTAAACGTGGGACTCTGTTCTGTTTTGTAATTCAGTTCAAGTGTAGCGGTTTTTACATTCCCTCTATAAGTGATATCTTACGATAAGTGTCTTTCTGTGTGACTTATTTCACTTAGAATCGTCGTACCTAAATCCACTCATCATGCTGCTACTAGCCTTATGACGTTGATTTCATGCCTGAGTGATATTCCATTGTACATAAGGACCACAACTTCTTTATCCATTTTTCTCTTTCCTGGGATATTTAAGGTGTAATGAAGTGGAGGTTCTTGTCAACAGAGCAGCCCTAAACTTTGGGGTGCCTGTGTCTTGCTGATTTTTAGTTTTCCCAATTTATACGCCCATGAGTGGAAGTGCCCTATGCTCTCTAAGCTGAGTTTTTTAGATGTTTCAGGACACACCGTACACTTCTCCAGAGTGGCTGTTGGCAATTTACATCCCGCCCATCAGCGTAGCAAGGCTCCCGTTTCTCCATGGCCTGTCCTGCATTTCTGGTTTTGACACTTTATTCAGCATGGCCCTTTTGACCGATGGGAAGCGAGACTTCTTTGTAGCGCTGATTTGCCTTTCCAGGTTGCTTGGTTGGCCAAAAAGGGCGTATGCGTTTTTTCCTGAATATATTCAGGAAAAAACGCATACGCCCTTTTTGGCCAAGAGCATCATGGTCGAGGTTTTGCCGCTTTTCCTGTGCTTTAAAGGCGATTCGAATCTACCTCCTGAAATCTGTTTCCTGCAATTCTGCCTTGCTTTCAAATCCTCTTCGTTGCCTTCCCTCAATATATTTGTGGACGAGAGTTAACATTTATAACTCTGCAGGTTTGTGAATTGCAGTGCCCCTGAGCTCCATTTTTCAACTCGCTTTCTTGGGAGCTGGCCCCAAAAGCGCAGGATTGCTTCAGGCCCTATTGTGGTTCCGGGCAGCAGGCTGAGCCTGTGGTTAATTCTTCTTCCTGATGGGAAAATAGAGTGACCTGTGCCTGTCCCCACACCTAGACCTAGTCTCTCATTGGTTCCCCCTCTTCCCGTTCATCCTCAGGACAAATTGCAACGTGTACGGAACAGGAGGTTAAAGGTGCTCATTCTCCAAGGAGGGAGATTGCTAGTAAAGCGGCTGTAATGGCGAGCCCGAGCACAAGGAGATGAGAAATGAGGTGCGTTTTAGAAACCTTTCCCGATCACATGGTGTACCGTGTTTTGGGTTTCTCATGCATGTTTTCGATGTAGGAAGATGCCCTTGAAGCTGGAGATTTGGGACCTATGGGATGGGTACCACGCAGTATTACTTTAAAGGGTCTGCATTTGCTCACCCAACCTCACCAAACCTCTCAGCCCCAAGAGTGTCCACCCTTATGTCTCAATCAGCTGTGGGTCTAGAGATGGTCAATCCAGGTGGCATCACAGCCCCTGAACGAATTTTGTTAGAATTTCTCTCTCTTTCACTGTCTTTGTTTCACGGGTTTTTAAAAGTAATTGATTTTTATAGTGGGGCTTAGCTGCTTTTCACTGCTGTGTTTATGCTGCTTTACACCCACTTGACTCACTTACAGAGAGATATCAATACATAGCTTTGAAGATTCTTCCTAGTCAGATATATTCTTGGGCGGTGAATAAGGTGTTTTTGCGTCCAGTTCACTGAGCAAGGAGTAGGTCTTGTCTATTACATATTGGGTTTATGGAACGCTATCTGAGCTAAGTTGAAACCCTTGTTTTATGCGTCACCCCACCTCACCGTTCCCGTTAAGCAGCCATAGTGTGTTTTCTAAACGTGGGACTCTGTTCTGTTTTGTAATTCAGTTCAAGTGTAGCGGTTTTTACATTCCCTCTATAAGTGATATCTTACGATAAGTGCCTTTCTGTGTGACTTATTTCACTTAGAATCGTCGTACCTAAATCCACTCATCATGCTGCTACTAGCCTTATGACGTTGATTTCATGCCTGAGTGATATTCCATTGTACATAAGGACCACAACTTCTTTATCCATTTTTCTCTTTCCTGGGATATTTAAGGTGTAATGAAGTGGAGGTTCTTGTCAACAGAGCAGCCCTAAACTTTGGGGTGCCTGTGTCTTGCTGATTTTTAGTTTTCCCAATTTCTACGCCCATGAGTGGAAGTGCCCTATGCTCTCTAAGATGAGTTTTTTAGATGTTTCAGGACACACCGTACACTTCTCCAGAGTGGCTGTTGGCAATTTACATCCCGCCCATCAGCGTAGCAAGGCTCCCGTTTCTCCATGGCCTGTCCTGCATTTCTGGTTTTGACACTTTATTCAGCATGGCCCTTTTGACCGATGGGAAGCGAGACTTCTTTGTAGCGCTGATTTGCCTTTCCAGGTTGCTTGGTTGGCCAAAAAGGGCGTATGCGTTTTTTCCTGAATATATTCAGGAAAAAACGCATACGCCCTTTTTGGCCAAGGGCATCATGGTCGAGGTTTTGCCGCTTTTCCTGTGCTTTAAAGGCGATTCGAATCTACCTCCTGAAATCTGTTTCCTGCAATTCTGCCTTGCTTTCAAATCCTCTTCGTTGCCTTCCCTCAATATATTTGTGGACGAGAGTTATCATTTATAACTCTGCAGGTTTGTGAATTGCAGTGCCCCTGAGCTCCATTTTTCAACTCGCTTTCTTGGGAGCTGGCCCCAAAAGCGCAGGATTGCTTCAGGCCCTATTGTGGTTCCGGGTGGTAGGCTGAGCCTGTGGTTAATTCTTCTTCCTGATGGGAAAATAGAGTGACCTGTGCCTGTCCCAACACCTAGACCTAGTCTCTCATTGGTTCCCCCTCTTCCCGTTCATCCTCAGGACAAATTGCAACGTGTACGGAACAGGAGGTTAAAGGTGCTCATTCTCCAAGGAGGGAGATTGCTAGTAAAGCGGCTGGAATGGCGAACCCGAGCACAAGGAGATGAGAAATGCGGTGCGTTTTAGAAACCTTTCCTGATCACATGGTGTACCATCTTCTGGGTTTCTCATGCATGTTTTCGATGTAGGAAGATGCCCTTGAAGCTGGAGATTTGGGACCTATGGGATGGGTACCACGCAGTATTACTTTAAAGGGTCTGCATTTGCTCACCCAACCTCACCAAACCTCTCAGCCCCAAGAGTGTCCACCCTTATGTCTCAATCAGCTGTGGGTCTAGAGATGGTCAATCCAGGTGGCATCACAGCCCATGAACGAATTTTGTAAGAATTTCTCTCTCTTTCACTGTCTTTGTTTCATGGGTTTTTAAAAGTAACTGATTTTTATAATGGGGTTTAGCTGCTTTTCACTGCTGTGATTATGCTGCTTTACACCCACTTGACTCACTTACAGAGAGATATCAATACATAGCTTTGAAGATTCTTCCTAGTCAGATATATTCTTGGGCGGTGAATAGGGGGTTTTTGCGTCCAGTTCACTGAGCAAGGAGTACGTCTTGTCTATTACATATTGGGTTTATGGAACGCTATCTGAGCTAATTTGAAACCCTTGTTTTATGCGTCACCCCACCTCACCGTTCCCGTTAAGCAGCCATAGTGTGTTTTCTAAACGTGGGACTCTGTTCTGTTTTGTAATTCAGTTCAAGTGTAGAGGTTTTTACATTCCCTCTATAAGTGATATCTTACGATAAGTGTCTTTCTGTGTGACTTATTTCACTTAGAATCGTCGTACCTAAATCTTCTCATCATGCTGCTACTAGCCTTATGATGTTGATTTCAAGCCTGAGTGATATTCCATTGTACATAAGGACCACAACTTCTTTATCCATTTTTCTCTTTCCTGGGATATTGAAGGTGTAATGAAGTGGAGGTTCTTGTCAACAGAGCAGCCCTAAACTTTGGGGTGCCTGTGTCTTGCTGATTTTTAGTTTTCCCAATTTATACGCCCATGAGTGGAAGTGCCCTATGCTCTCTAAGCTGAGTTTTTTAGGTGTTTCAGGACACACCGTACACTTCAGCAGAGTGGCTGTTGGCAATTAACATCCCACCCATCAGCGTAGCAAGCCTCCCGTTTCTCCATGGCCTGTCCTGCATTTCTGGTTTTGACACTTTATTCAGCATGGCCCTTTTGACCGATGGGAAGCGAGACTTCTTTGTAGCGCTGATTTGCCTTTCCAGGTTGCTTGGTTGGCCAAAAAGGGCGTATGCGTTTTTTCCTGAATATATTCAGGAAAAAACGCATACGCCCTTTTTGGCCAAGGGCATCATGGTCGAGGTTTTGCCGCTTTTCCTGTGCTTTAAAGGCGATTCGAATCTACCTCCTGAAAACTGTTTCCTGCAATTCTGCCTTGCTTTCAAATCCTCTTCGTTGCCTTCCCTCAATATATTTGTGGACGAGAGTTAACATTTCTACCTCTGCAGGTTTGTGAATTGCAGTGCCCCTGAGCTGCATTTTTCAACTCGCTTTCTTGGGAGCTGGCCCCAAAAGCGCAGGATTGCTTCAGGCCCTATTGTGGTTCCGGGCGGCAGGCTGAGCCTGTGGTTAATTCTTCTTCCTGATGGGAAAATAGAGTGACCTGTGCCTGTCCCAACACCTAGACCTAGTCTCTCATTGGTTCCCCCTCTTCCCGTTCATCCTCAGGACAAATTGCAACGTGTACGGAACAGGAGGTTAAAGGTGCTCATTCTCCAAGGAGGGAGATTGCTAGTAAAGCGGCTGGAATGGCGAACCCGAGCACAAGGAGATGAGAAATGAGGTGCGTTTTAGAAACCTTTCCCGATCACATGGTGTACCATCTTCTGGGTTTCTCATGCATGTTTTCGATGTAGGAAGATGCCCTTGAAGCTGGAGATTTGGGACCTATGGGATGGGTACCACGCAGTATTACTTTAAAGGGTCTGCGTTTGCTCACCCAACCTCACCAAACCTCTCAGCCCGAAGAGTGTCCACCCTTATGTCTCAATCAGCTGTGGGTCTAGAGATGGTCAATCCAGGTGGCATCACAGCCCCTGAACGAATTCTGTATGAATTTCTCTCTCTTTCACTGTCTTTGTTTCACGGGTTTTTAAAAGAAATTGATTTTTATAATGGGGTTTAGCTGCTTTTCAGTGCTGTGTTTATGTCGCTTTACACCCACTTGACTCACTTACAGAGAGATATCAATACATTGGTTTTAAGAGTCTTCCTAGTCAGATATATTCTTGGGCGGTGAACAGGGGGTTTTTGCGTCCAGTTCACTGAGCAAGGAGTAGGTCTTGTCTGTTACATATTAGGTTTATGGAACAGTATCTGAGCTAATTTGAAACCCTTGTTTTATGCATCACCCCACCTCACCTTTCCCGTTAAGCAGCCATAGTGTGTTTTCTAAACGTGTGACGCTGTTCTGTTTTGTAATTCAGTTCAAGTGTAGCGGTTTTTACATTCCCTCTATAAGTGATATCTTATGATAAGTGTCTTTTTCTGTGTGACTTATTTCACTTAGAATCGTCGTACCTAAATCTTCTCATCATGCTGCTACTAGCCTTATGATGTTGATTTCAAGCCTGAGTGATATTCCATTGTACATAAGGACCACAACTTCTTTATCCATTTTTCTCTTTCCTGGGATATTGAAGGTGTAATGAAGTGGAGGTTCTTGTCAACAGAGCAGCCCTAAACTTTGGGGTGCCTGTGTCTTGCTGATTTTTAGTTTTCCCAATTTATACGCCCATGAGTGGAAGTGCCCTATGCTCTCTAAGCTGAGTTTTTTAGGTGTTTCAGGACACACCGTACACTTCTCCAGAGTGGCTGTTGGCAATTAACATCCCGCCATCAGCGTAGCAAGCCTCCCGTTTCTCCATGGCCTGTCCTGCATTTCTGGTTTTGACACTTTATTCAGCATGGCCCTTTTGACCGATGGGAAGCGAGACTTCTTTGTAGCGCTGATTTGCCTTTCCAGGTTGCTTGGTTGGCCAAAAAGGGCGTATGCGTTTTTTCCTGAATATATTCAGGAAAAAACGCATACGCCCTTTTTGGCCAAGGGCATCATGGTCGAGGTTTTGCCGATTTTCCTGTGCTTTAAAGGCGATTCGAATCTACCTCCTGAAATCTGTCTCCTGCAATTCTGCCTTGCTTTCAAATCCTCTTCGTTGCCTTCCCTCAATATATTTGTGGACGAGAGTTATCATTTATAACTCTGCAGGTTTGTGAACTGCAGTGCCCCTGAGCTCCATTTTTCAACTCGCTTTCTTGGGAGTTGCCCACAAAAGCGCAGGATTGCTTCAGGCCCTTTTGTGGTTCCGGGCGGCAGGCTGAGCCTGTGGTTAATTCTTCTTCCTGATGGGAAAATAGAGTGACCTGTGCCTGTCCCCACACCTAGACCTAGTCTCTCATTGGTTCCCCCTCTTCCCGTTCATCCTCAGGACAAATTTGCAACCTGTACGGAACAGGAGGTTAAAGGTGCTCATTCTCCAAGGAGGGAGATTGCTAGTAAAGCGGCTGTGATGGCGAGCCCGAGCACAAGGAGATGAGAAATGAGGTGCGTTTTAGAAACCTTTCCTGATCACATGGTGTACCATCTTCTGGGTTTCTCATGCATGTTTTTGATGTAGGAAGATGCCCTTGAAGCTGGAGATTTGGGACCTATGGGATGGGTACCACGCAGTATTACTTTAAAGGGTCTGCGTTTGCTCACCCAACCTCACCAAACCTCTCAGCCCGAAGAGTGTCCACCCTTATGTCTCAATCAGCTGTGGGTCTAGAGATGGTCAATAAAGGTGGCATCCCAGCCCCTGAACGAATTCTCTATGAATTTCTCTCTCTTTCACTGTCTTTGTTTCACGGGTTTTTAAAAGTAATTGATTTTTATAATGGGGTTTAGCTGCTTTTCACTGCTGTGTTTATGCCGCTTTACACCCACTTGACTCACTTACAGAGAGATATCAATACATTGGTTTTAAGAGTCTTACTAGTCAGATATATTCTTGGGCGGTGAACAGGGGGTGTTGAATCCAGTTCACTGAGCAAGGAGTAGGTCTTGTCTGTTACATATTGGGTTTATGGAACAGTATCTGAGCTAATTTGAAACCCTTGTTTTATGCATCACCCCACCTCACCTTTCCCGTTAAGCAGCCATAGTGTGTTTTCTAAACGTGTGACGCTGTTCTGTTTTGTAATTCAGTTCAAGTGTAGCGGTTTTTACATTCCCTCTATAAGTGATATCTTATGATAAGTGTCTTTTTCTATGTGACTTATTTCACTTAGAATCGTCGTACCTAAATCTTCTCTTCATGCTGCTACTAGCCTTAGGATGTTGATTTCAAGCCTGAGTGATATTCCATTGTACATAAGGACCACAACTTCTTTATCCATTTTTCTCTTTTCTGGGATATTGAAGGTGTAATGAAGTGGAGGTTCTTGTCAACAGAGCAGCCCTAAACTTTGGGGTGCCTGTGTCTTGCTGATTTTTAGTTTTCCCAATTTATACGCCCATGAGTGGAAGTGCCCTATGCTCTCTAAGCTGAGGTTTTTAGGTGTTTCAGGACACACCGTACACTTCTCCAGAGTGGCTGTTGGCAATTAACATCCCGCCATCAGCGTAGCAAGCCTCCCGTTTCTCCATGGCCTGTCCTGCATTTCTGGTTTTGACACTTTATTCAGCATGGCCCTTTTGACCGATGGGAAGCGAGACTTATTTGTAGCGCTGATTTGCCTTTCCAGGTTGCTTGGTTGGCCAAAAAGGGCGTATGCGTTTTTTCCTGAATATATTCAGGAAAAAACGCATACGCCCTTTTTGGCCAAGGGCATCATGGTCGAGGTTTTGCTGATTTTCCTGTGCTTTAAAGGCGATTCGAATCTACCTCCTGAAATCTGTCTCCTGCAATTCTGCCTTGCTTTCAAATCCTCTTCGTTGCCTTCCCTCAATATATTTGTGGACGAGAGTTATCATTTATAACTCTGCAGGTTTGTGAATTTCAGTGCCCCTGAGCTCCATTTTTCAACTCGCTTTCTTGGGAGCTGGCCGCAAAAGCGCAGGATTGCTTCAGGCCCTATTGTGGTTCCGGGCGGCAGGCTGAGCCTGTGGTTAATTCTTCTTCCTGATGGGAAAATAGAGTGACCTGTGCCTGTCCCCACACCTAGACCTAGTCTCTCATTGGTTCCCCCTCTTCCCGTTCATCCTCAGGACAAATTTGCAACCTGTACAGTACAGGAGGTTAAAGGTGCTCATTCTCCAAGGAGGGAGATTGCTAGTAAAGCGGCTGTAATGGCGAGCCCGAGCACAAGGAGATGAGAAATGAGGTGCGTTTTAGAAACCTTTCCCAATCATACGGTGTACCATCTTCTGGGTTTCTCATGCATGTTTTTGATGTAGGAAGATGCCCTTGAAGCTGGAGATTTGGGACCTATGGGATGGGTACCACGCAGTATTACTTTAAAGGGTCTGCGTTTGCTCACCCAACCTCACCAAACCTCTCAGCCCGAAGAGTGTCCACCCTTATGTCTCAATCAGCTGTGGGTCTAGAGATGGTCAATAAAGGTGGCATCCCAGCCCCTGAACGAATTCTCTATGAATTTCTCTCTCTTTCACTGTCTTTGTTTCACGGGTTTTTAAAAGTAATTGATTTTTATAATGGGGTTTAGCTGCTTTTCACTGCTGTGTTTATGCCGCTTTACACCCACTTGACTCACTTACAGAGAGATATCAATACATTGGTTTTAAGAGTCTTACTAGTCAGATATATTCTTGGGCGGTGAACAGGGGGTGTTGAATCCAGTTCACTGAGCAAGGAGTAGGTCTTGTCTGTTACATATTGGGTTTATGGAACAGTATCTGAGCTAATTTGAAACCCTTGTTTTATGCATCACCCCACCTCACCTTTCCCGTTAAGCAGCCATAGTGTGTTTTCTAAACGTGTGACGCTGTTCTGTTTTGTAATTCAGTTCAAGTGTAGCGGTTTTTACATTCCCTCTATAAGTGATATCTTATGATAAGTGTCTTTTTCTGTGTGACTTATTTCACTTAGAATCGTCGTACCTAAATCTTCTCTTCATGCTGCTACTAGCCTTAGGATGTTGATTTCAAGCCTGAGTGATATTCCATTGTACATAAGGACCACAACTTCTTTATCCAATTTTCTCTTTCCTGGGATATTGAAGGTGTAATGAAGTGGAGGTTCTTGTCAACAGAGCAGCCCTAAACTTTGGGGTGCCTGTGTCTTGCTGATTTTTAGTTTTCCCAATTTATACGCCCATGAGTGGAAGTGCCCTATGCTCTCTAAGCTGAGTTTTTTAGGTGTTTCAGGACACACCGTACACTTCTCCAGAGTGGCTGTTGGCAATTAACATCACACCCATCAGCAGAGCAAGCCTCCCGTTTCTCCATGGCCTGTCCTGCATTTCTGGTTTTGACACTTTATTCAGCATGGCCCTTTTGACCGATGGGAAGCGAGACTTCTTTGTAGCGCTGATTTGCCTTTCCAGGTTGCTTGGTTGGCCAAAAAGGGCGTATGCGTTTTTTCCTGAATATATTCAGGAAAAAACGCATACGCCCTTTTTGGCCAAGGGCATCATGGTCGAGGTTTTGCCGCTTTTCCTGTGCTTTAAAGGCGATTCGAATCTACCTCCTGAAATCTGTTTCCTGCAATTCTGCCTTGCTTTCAAATCCTCTTCGTTGCCTTCCCTCAATATATTTGTGGACGAGAGTTAACATTTATAACTCTGCAGGTTTGTGAATTGCAGTGCCCCTGAGCTCCATTTTTCAACTCGCTTTCTTGGGAGCTGGCCCCAAAAGCGCAGGATTGCTTCAGGCCCTATTGTGGTTCCGGGCAGCAGGCTGAGCCTGTGGTTAATTCTTCTTCCTGATGGGAAAATAGAGTGACCTGTGCCTGTCCCCACACCTAGACCTAGTCTCTCATTGGTTCCCCCTCTTCCCGTTCATCCTCAGGACAAATTGCAACGTGTACGGAACAGGAGGTTAAAGGTGCTCATTCTCCAAGGAGGGAGATTGCTAGTAAAGCGGCTGTAATGGCGAGCCCGAGCACAAGGAGATGAGAAATGAGGTGCGTTTTAGAAACCTTTCCCGATCACATGGTGTACCGTGTTTTGGGTTTCTCATGCATGTTTTCGATGTAGGAAGATGCCCTTGAAGCTGGAGATTTGGGACCTATGGGATGGGTACCACGCAGTATTACTTTAAAGGGTCTGCATTTGCTCACCCAACCTCACCAAACCTCTCAGCCCCAAGAGTGTCCACCCTTATGTCTCAATCAGCTGTGGGTCTAGAGATGGTCAATCCAGGTGGCATCACAGC
Organism: Balaenoptera borealis; assembly: GCF_965194805.1. Taxonomy (NCBI): domain Eukaryota; kingdom Metazoa; phylum Chordata; class Mammalia; order Artiodactyla; family Balaenopteridae; genus Balaenoptera; species Balaenoptera borealis. The sequence goes on along the minus strand of NW_028123248.1, from coordinate 134,703 downwards.
CCCTGAACGAATTTTGTTAGAATTTCTCTCTCTTTCACTGTCTTTGTTTCACGGGTTTTTAAAAGTAATTGATTTTTATAGTGGGGCTTAGCTGCTTTTCACTGCTGTGTTTATGCTGCTTTACACCCACTTGACTCACTTACAGAGAGATATCAATACATAGCTTTGAAGATTCTTCCTAGTCAGATATATTCTTGGGCGGTGAATAGGGTGTTTTTGCGTCCAGTTCACTGAGCAAGGAGTAGGTCTTGTCTATTACATATTGGGTTTATGGAACGCTATCTGAGCTAAGTTGAAACCCTTGTTTTATGCGTCACCCCACCTCACCGTTCCCGTTAAGCAGCCATAGTGTGTTTTCTAAACGTGGGACTCTGTTCTGTTTTGTAATTCAGTTCAAGTGTAGCGGTTTTTACATTCCCTCTATAAGTGATATCTTACGATAAGTGTCTTTCTGTGTGACTTATTTCACTTAGAATCGTCGTACCTAAATCCACTCATCATGCTGCTACTAGCCTTATGACGTTGATTTCATGCCTGAGTGATATTCCATTGTACATAAGGACCACAACTTCTTTATCCATTTTTCTCTTTCCTGGGATATTTAAGGTGTAATGAAGTGGAGGTTCTTGTCAACAGAGCAGCCCTAAACTTTGGGGTGCCTGTGTCTTGCTGATTTTTAGTTTTCCCAATTTCTACGCCCATGAGTGGAAGTGCCCTATGCTCTCTAAGATGAGTTTTTTAGATGTTTCAGGACACACCGTACACTTCTCCAGAGTGGCTGTTGGCAATTTACATCCCGCCCATCAGCGTAGCAAGGCTCCCGTTTCTCCATGGCCTGTCCTGCATTTCTGGTTTTGACACTTTATTCAGCATGGCCCTTTTGACCGATGGGAAGCGAGACTTCTTTGTAGCGCTGATTTGCCTTTCCAGGTTGCTTGGTTGGCCAAAAAGGGCGTATGCGTTTTTTCCTGAATATATTCAGGAAAAAACGCATACGCCCTTTTTGGCCAAGGGCATCATGGTCGAGGTTTTGCCGCTTTTCCTGTGCTTTAAAGGCGATTCGAATCTACCTCCTGAAATCTGTTTCCTGCAATTCTGCCTTGCTTTCAAATCCTCTTCGTTGCCTTCCCTCAATATATTTGTGGACGAGAGTTAACATTTATAACTCTGCAGGTTTGTGAATTGCAGTGCCCCTGAGCTCCATTTTTCAACTCGCTTTCTTGGGAGCTGGCCCCAAAAGCGCAGGATTGCTTCAGGCCCTATTGTGGTTCCGGGTGGTAGGCTGAGCCTGTGGTTAATTCTTCTTCCTGATGGGAAAATAGAGTGACCTGTGCCTGTCCCAACACCTAGACCTAGTCTCTCATTGGTTCCCCCTCTTCCCGTTCATCCTCAGGACAAATTGCAACGTGTACGGAACAGGAGGTTAAAGGTGCTCATTCTCCAAGGAGGGAGATTGCTAGTAAAGCGGCTGGAATGGCGAACCCGAGCACAAGGAGATGAGAAATGAGGTGCGTTTTAGAAACCTTTCCTGATCACATGGTGTACCATCTTCTGGGTTTCTCATGCATGTTTTCGATGTAGGAAGATGCCCTTGAAGCTGGAGATTTGGGACCTATGGGATGGGTACCACGCAGTATTACTTTAAAGGGTCTGCATTTGCTCACCCAACCTCACCAAACCTCTCAGCCCCAAGAGTGTCCACCCTTATGTCTCAATCAGCTGTGGGTCTAGAGATGGTCAATCCAGGTGGCATCACAGACCATGAACGAATTTTGTAAGAATTTCTCTCTCTTTCACTGTCTTTGTTTCATGGGTTTTTAAAAGTAACTGATTTTTATAATGGGGTTTAGCTGCTTTTCACTGCTGTGATTATGCTGCTTTACACCCACTTGACTCACTTACAGAGAGATATCAATACATAGCTTTGAAGATTCTTCCTAGTCAGATATATTCTTGGGCGGTGAATAGGGTGTTTTTGCGTCCAGTTCACTGAGCAAGGAGTACGTCTTGTCTATTACATATTGGGTTTATGGAACGCTATCTGAGCTAATTTGAAACCCTTGTTTTATGCGTCACCCCACCTCACCGTTCCCGTTAAGCAGCCATAGTGTGTTTTCTAAACGTGGGACTCTGTTCTGTTTTGTAATTCAGTTCAAGTGTAGAGGTTTTTACATTCCCTCTATAAGTGATATCTTACGATAAGTGTCTTTCTGTGTGACTTATTTCACTTAGAATCGTCGTACCTAAATCTTCTCATCATGCTGCTACTAGCCTTATGATGTTGATTTCAAGCCTGAGTGATATTCCATTGTACATAAGGACCACAACTTCTTTATCCATTTTTCTCTTTCCTGGGATATTGAAGGTGTAATGAAGTGGAGGTTCTTGTCAACAGAGCAGCCCTAAACTTTGGGGTGCCTGTGTCTTGCTGATTTTTAGTTTTCCCAATTTATACGCCCATGAGTGGAAGTGCCCTATGCTCTCTAAGCTGAGTTTTTTAGGTGTTTCAGGACACACCGTACACTTCAGCAGAGTGGCTGTTGGCAATTAACATCCCACCCATCAGCGTAGCAAGCCTCCCGTTTCTCCATGGCCTGTCCTGCATTTCTGGTTTTGACACTTTATTCAGCATGGCCCTTTTGACCGATGGGAAGCGAGACTTCTTTGTAGCGCTGATTTGCCTTTCCAGGTTGCTTGGTTGGCCAAAAAGGGCGTATGCGTTTTTTCCTGAATATATTCAGGAAAAAACGCATACGCCCTTTTTGGCCAAGGGCATCATGGTCGAGGTTTTGCCGATTTTCCTGTGCTTTAAAGGCGATTCGAATCTACCTCCTGAAATCTGTCTCCTGCAATTCTGCCTTGCTTTCAAATCCTCTTCGTTGCCTTCCCTCAATATATTTGTGGACGAGAGTTATCATTTATAACTCTGCAGGTTTGTGAACTGCAGTGCCCCTGAGCTCCATTTTTCAACTCGCTTTCTTGGGAGTTGCCCGCAAAAGCGCAGGATTGCTTCAGGCCCTATTGTGGTTCCGGGCGGCAGGCTGAGCCTGTGGTTAATTCTTCTTCCTGATGGGAAAATAGAGTGACCTGTGCCTGTCCCCACACCTAGACCTAGTCTCTCATTGGTTCCCCCTCTTCCCGTTCATCCTCAGGACAAATTTGCAACCTGTACGGAACAGGAGGTTAAAGGTGCTCATTCTCCAAGGAGGGAGATTGCTAGTAAAGCGGCTGTGATGGCGAGCCCGAGCACAAGGAGATGAGAAATGAGGTGCGTTTTAGAAACCTTTCCTGATCACATGGTGTACCATCTTCTGGGTTTCTCATGCATGTTTTCGATGTAGGAAGATGCCCTTGAAGCTGGAGATTTGGGACCTATGGGATGGGTACCACGCAGTATTACTTTAAAGGGTCTGCGTTTGCTCACCCAACCTCACCAAACCTCTCAGCCCGAAGAGTGTCCACCCTTATGTCTCAATCAGCTGTGGGTCTAGAGATGGTCAATAAAGGTGGCATCCCAGCCCCTGAACGAATTCTCTATGAATTTCTCTCTCTTTCACTGTCTTTGTTTCACGGGTTTTTAAAAGTAATTGATTTTTATAATGGGGTTTAGCTGCTTTTCACTGCTGTGTTTATGCCGCTTTACACCCACTTGACTCACTTACAGAGAGATATCAATACATTGGTTTTAAGAGTCTTACTAGTCAGATATATTCTTGGGCGGTGAACAGGGGGTGTTGAATCCAGTTCACTGAGCAAGGAGTAGGTCTTGTCTGTTACATATTGGGTTTATGGAACAGTATCTGAGCTAATTTGAAACCCTTGTTTTATGCATCACCCCACCTCACCTTTCCCGTTAAGCAGCCATAGTGTGTTTTCTAAACGTGTGACGCTGTTCTGTTTTGTAATTCAGTTCAAGTGTAGCGGTTTTTACATTCCCTCTATAAGTGATATCTTATGATAAGTGTCTTTTTCTGTGTGACTTATTTCACTTAGAATCGTCGTACCTAAATCTTCTCTTCATGCTGCTACTAGCCTTAGGATGTTGATTTCAAGCCTGAGTGATATTCCATTGTACATAAGGACCACAACTTCTTTATCCATTTTTCTCTTTTCTGGGATATTGAAGGTGTAATGAAGTGGAGGTTCTTGTCAACAGAGCAGCCCTAAACTTTGGGGTGCCTGTGTCTTGCTGATTTTTAGTTTTCCCAATTTATACGCCCATGAGTGGAAGTGCCCTATGCTCTCTAAGCTGAGGTTTTTAGGTGTTTCAGGACACACCGTACACTTCTCCAGAGTGGCTGTTGGCAATTAACATCCCGCCATCAGCGTAGCAAGCCTCCCGTTTCTCCATGGCCTGTCCTGCATTTCTGGTTTTGACACTTTATTCAGCATGGCCCTTTTGACCGATGGGAAGCGAGACTTATTTGTAGCGCTGATTTGCCTTTCCAGGTTGCTTGGTTGGCCAAAAAGGGCGTATGCGTTTTTTCCTGAATATATTCAGGAAAAAACGCATACGCCCTTTTTGGCCAAGGGCATCATGGTCGAGGTTTTGCTGATTTTCCTGTGCTTTAAAGGCGATTCGAATCTACCTCCTGAAATCTGTCTCCTGCAATTCTGCCTTGCTTTCAAATCCTCTTCGTTGCCTTCCCTCAATATATTTGTGGACGAGAGTTATCATTTATAACTCTGCAGGTTTGTGAATTTCAGTGCCCCTGAGCTCCATTTTTCAACTCGCTTTCTTGGGAGCTGGCCGCAAAAGCGCAGGATTGCTTCAGGCCCTATTGTAGTTCCGGGCGGCAGGCTGAGCCTGTGGTTAATTCTTCTTCCTGATGGGAAAATAGAGTGACCTGTGCCTGTCCCCACACCTAGACCTAGTCTCTCATTGGTTCCCCCTCTTCCCGTTCATCCTCAGGACAAATTTGCAACCTGTACAGTACAGGAGGTTAAAGGTGCTCATTCTCCAAGGAGGGAGATTGCTAGTAAAGCGGCTGTAATGGCGAGCCCGAGCACAAGGAGATGAGAAATGAGGTGCGTTTTAGAAACCTTTCCCAATCATACGGTGTACCATCTTCTGGGTTTCTCATGCATGTTTTCGATGTAGGAAGATGCCCTTGAACCTGGAGATTTTGGACACATGGGATGGGTACCACGCAGTATTACTTTAAAGGGTCTGCGTTTGCTCACCCAACCTCACCAAACCTCTCAGCCCGAAGAGTGTCCACCGTTATGTCTCAATCAGCTGTGGGTCTAGAGATGGTCAATAAAGGTGGCATCACAGCCCCTGAACGAATTCTGTATGAATTTCTCTCTCTTTCACTGTCTTTGTATCACGGGTTTTAAAAGTAATTGATTTTTATAATGGGGTTTAGCTGTTTTTCACTGCTGTGTTTATGCCGCTTTACACCCACTTGACTCACTTACAGAGAGATATCAATACATTGGTTTTAAGAGTCTTCCTAGTCAGATATATTCTTGGGCGGTGAACAGGGGTTGTTGAATCCAGTTCACTGAGCAAGGAGTAGGTCTTGTCTGTTACATATTGGGTTTATGGAACAGTATCTGAGCTAATTTGAAACCCTTGTTTTATGCATCACCCCACCTCACCTTTCCCGTTAAGCAGCCATAGTGTGTTTTCTAAACGTGTGACGCTGTTCTGTTTTGTAATTCAGTTCAAGTGTAGAGGTTTTTACATTCCCTCTATAAGTGATATCTTATGATAAGTGCCTTTTTCTGTGTGACTTATTTCACTTAGAATCGTCGTACCTAAATCTTCTCATCATGCTGCTACTAGCCTTATGATGTTGATTCCAAGCCTGAGTGATATTCCATTGTACATAAGGACCACAACTTCTTTATCCAATTTTCTCTTTCCTGGGATATTGAAGGTGTAATGAAGTGGAGGTTCTTGTCAACAGAGCAGCCCTAAACTTTGGGGTGCCTGTGTCTTGCTGATTTTTAGTTTTCCCAATTTATACGCCCATGAGTGGAAGTGCCCTATGCTCTCTAAGCTGAGTTTTTTAGGTGTTTCAGGACACACCGTACACTTCTCCAGAGTGGCTGTTGGCAATTAACATCACACCCATCAGCAGAGCAAGCCTCCCGTTTCTCCATGGCCTGTCCTGCATTTCTGGTTTTGACACTTTATTCAGCATGGCCCTTTTGACCGATGGGAAGCGAGACTTCTTTGTAGCGCTGATTTGCCTTTCCAGGTTGCTTGGTTGGCCAAAAAGGGCGTATGCGTTTTTTCCTGAATATATTCAGGAAAAAACGCATACGCCCTTTTTGGCCAAGGGCATCATGGTCGAGGTTTTGCCGCTTTTCCTGTGCTTTAAAGGCGATTCGAATCTACCTCCTGAAATCTGTTTCCTGCAATTCTGCCTTGCTTTCAAATCCTCTTCGTTGCCTTCCCTCAATATATTTGTGGACGAGAGTTAACATTTATAACTCTGCAGGTTTGTGAATTGCAGTGCCCCTGAGCTCCATTTTTCAACTCGCTTTCTTGGGAGCTGGCCCCAAAAGCGCAGGATTGCTTCAGGCCCTATTGTGGTTCCGGGCAGCAGGCTGAGCCTGTGGTTAATTCTTCTTCCTGATGGGAAAATAGAGTGACCTGTGCCTGTCCCCACACCTAGACCTAGTCTCTCATTGGTTCCCCCTCTTCCCGTTCATCCTCAGGACAAATTGCAACGTGTACGGAACAGGAGGTTAAAGGTGCTCATTCTCCAAGGAGGGAGATTGCTAGTAAAGCGGCTGTAATGGCGAGCCCGAGCACAAGGAGATGAGAAATGAGGTGCGTTTTAGAAACCTTTCCCGATCACATGGTGTACCGTGTTTTGGGTTTCTCATGCATGTTTTCGATGTAGGAAGATGCCCTTGAAGCTGGAGATTTGGGACCTATGGGATGGGTACCACGCAGTATTACTTTAAAGGGTCTGCATTTGCTCACCCAACCTCACCAAACCTCTCAGCCCCAAGAGTGTCCACCCTTATGTCTCAATCAGCTGTGGGTCTAGAGATGGTCAATCCAGGTGGCATCACAGCCCCTGAACGAATTTTGTTAGAATTTCTCTCTCTTTCACTGTCTTTGTTTCACGGGTTTTTAAAAGTAATTGATTTTTATAGTGGGGCTTAGCTGCTTTTCACTGCTGTGTTTATGCTGCTTTACACCCACTTGACTCACTTACAGAGAGATATCAATACATAGCTTTGAAGATTCTTCCTAGTCAGATATATTCTTGGGCGGTGAATAGGGTGTTTTTGCGTCCAGTTCACTGAGCAAGGAGTAGGTCTTGTCTAGTACATATTGGGTTTATGGAACGCTATCTGAGCTAAGTTGAAACCCTTGTTTTATGCGTCACCCCACCTCACCGTTCCCGTTAAGCAGCCATAGTGTGTTTTCTAAACGTGGGACTCTGTTCTGTTTTGTAATTCAGTTCAAGTGTAGCGGTTTTTACATTCCCTCTATAAGTGATATCTTACGATAAGTGTCTTTCTGTGTGACTTATTTCACTTAGAATCGTCGTACCTAAATCCACTCATCATGCTGCTACTAGCCTTATGACGTTGATTTCATGCCTGAGTGATATTCCATTGTACATAAGGACCACAACTTCTTTATCCATTTTTCTCTTTCCTGGGATATTTAAGGTGTAATGAAGTGGAGGTTCTTGTCAACAGAGCAGCCCTAAACTTTGGGGTGCCTGTGTCTTGCTGATTTTTAGTTTTCCCAATTTCTACGCCCATGAGTGGAAGTGCCCTATGCTCTCTAAGATGAGTTTTTTAGATGTTTCAGGACACACCGTACACTTCTCCAGAGTGGCTGTTGGCAATTTACATCCCGCCCATCAGCGTAGCAAGGCTCCCGTTTCTCCATGGCCTGTCCTGCATTTCTGGTTTTGACACTTTATTCAGCATGGCCCTTTTGACCGATGGGAAGCGAGACTTCTTTGTAGCGCTGATTTGCCTTTCCAGGTTGCTTGGTTGGCCAAAAAGGGCGTATGCGTTTTTTCCTGAATATATTCAGGAAAAAACGCATACGCCCTTTTTGGCCAAGGGCATCATGGTCGAGGTTTTGCCGCTTTTCCTGTGCTTTAAAGGCGATTCGAATCTACCTCCTGAAATCTGTTTCCTGCAATTCTGCCTTGCTTTCAAATCCTCTTCGTTGCCTTCCCTCAATATATTTGTGGACGAGAGTTAACATTTATAACTCTGCAGGTTTGTGAATTGCAGTGCCCCTGAGCTCCATTTTTCAACTCGCTTTCTTGGGAGCTGGCCCCAAAAGCGCAGGATTGCTTCAGGCCCTATTGTGGTTCCGGGTGGTAGGCTGAGCCTGTGGTTAATTCTTCTTCCTGATGGGAAAATAGAGTGACCTGTGCCTGTCCCAACACCTAGACCTAGTCTCTCATTGGTTCCCCCTCTTCCCGTTCATCCTCAGGACAAATTGCAACGTGTACGGAACAGGAGGTTAAAGGTGCTCATTCTCCAAGGAGGGAGATTGCTAGTAAAGCGGCTGGAATGGCGAGCCCGAGCACAAGGAGATGAGAAATGAGGTGCGTTTTAGAAACCTTTCCCGATCACATGGTGTACCGTGTTTTGGGTTTCTCATGCATGTTTTCGATGTAGGAAGATGCCCTTGAAGCTGGAGATTTGGGACCTATGGGATGGGTACCACGCAGTATTACTTTAAAGGGTCTGCATTTGCTCACCCAACCTCACCAAACCTCTCAGCCCCAAGAGTGTCCACCCTTATGTCTCAATCAGCTGTGGGTCTAGAGATGGTCAATCCAGGTGGCATCACAGCCCCTGAACGAATTTTGTTAGAATTTCTCTCTCTTTCACTGTCTTTGTTTCACGGGTTTTTAAAAGTAATTGATTTTTATAGTGGGGCTTAGCTGCTTTTCACTGCTGTGTTTATGCTGCTTTACACCCACTTGACTCACTTACAGAGAGATATCAATACATAGCTTTGAAGATTCTTCCTAGTCAGATATATTCTTGGGCGGTGAATAGGGGGTTTTTGCGTCCAGTTCACTGAGCAAGGAGTAGGTCTTGTCTATTACATATTGGGTTTATGGAACGCTATCTGAGCTAAGTTGAAACCCTTGTTTTATGCGTCACCCCACCTCACCGTTCCCGTTAAGCAGCCATAGTGTGTTTTCTAAACGTGGGACTCTGTTCTGTTTTGTAATTCAGTTCAAGTGTAGCGGTTTTTACATTCCCTCTATAAGTGATATCTTACGATAAGTGTCTTTCTGTGTGACTTATTTCACTTAGAATCGTCGTACCTAAATCCACTCATCATGCTGCTACTAGCCTTATGACGTTGATTTCATGCCTGAGTGATATTCCATTGTACATAAGGACCACAACTTCTTTATCCATTTTTCTCTTTCCTGGGATATTTAAGGTGTAATGAAGTGGAGGTTCTTGTCAACAGAGCAGCCCTAAACTTTGGGATGCCTGTGTCTTGCTGATTTTTAGTTTTCCCAATTTCTACGCCCATGAGTGGAAGTGCCCTATGCTCTCTAAGATGAGTTTTTTAGATGTTTCAGGACACACCGTACACTTCTCCAGAGTGGCTGTTGGCAATTTACATCCCGCCCATCAGCGTAGCAAGGCTCCCGTTTCTCCATGGCCTGTCCTGCATTTCTGGTTTTGACACTTTATTCAGCATGGCCCTTTTGACCGATGGGAAGCGAGACTTCTTTGTAGCGCTGATTTGCCTTTCCAGGTTGCTTGGTTGGCCAAAAAGGGCGTATGCGTTTTTTCCTGAATATATTCAGGAAAAAACGCATACGCCCTTTTTGGCCAAGGGCATCATGGTCGAGGTTTTGCCGCTTTTCCTGTGCTTTAAAGGCGATTCGAATCTACCTCCTGAAATCTGTTTCCTGCAATTCTGCCTTGCTTTCAAATCCTCTTCGTTGCCTTCCCTCAATATATTTGTGGACGAGAGTTATCATTTCTAACTCTGCAGGTTTGTGAATTGCAGTGCCCCTGAGCTCCATTTTTCAACTCGCTTTCTTGGGAGCTGGCCCCAAAAGCGCAGGATTGCTTCAGGCCCTATTGTGGTTCCGGGTGGTAGGCTGAGCCTGTGGTTAATTCTTCTTCCTGATGGGAAAATAGAGTGACCTGTGCCTGTCCCAACACCTAGACCTAGTCTCTCATTGGTTCCCCCTCTTCCCGTTCATCCTCAGGACAAATTGCAACGTGTACGGAACAGGAGGTTAAAGGTGCTCATTCTCCAAGGAGGGAGATTGCTAGTAAAGCGGCTGGAATGGCGAACCCGAGCACAAGGAGATGAGAAATGAGGTGCGTTTTAGAAACCTTTCCTGATCACATGGTGTACCATCTTCTGGGTTTCTCATGCATGTTTTCGATGTAGGAAGATGCCCTTGAAGCTGGAGATTTGGGACCTATGGGATGGGTACCACGCAGTATTACTTTAAAGGGTCTGCATTTGCTCACCCAACCTCACCAAACCTCTCAGCCCCAAGAGTGTCCACCCTTATGTCTCAATCAGCTGTGGGTCTAGAGATGGTCAATCCAGGTGGCATCACAGCCCATAAACGAATTTTGTAAGAATTTCTCTCTCTTTCACTGTCTTTGTTTCATGGGTTTTTAAAAGTAACTGATTTTTATAATGGGGTTTAGCTGCTTTTCACTGCTGTGTTTATGCCGCTTTACACCCACTTGACTCACTTACAGAGAGATATCAATACATTGGTTTTAAGAGTCTTACTAGTCAGATATATTCTTGGGCGGTGAACAGGGGGTGTTGAATCCAGTTCACTGAGCAAGGAGTAGGTCTTGTCTGTTACATATTGGGTTTATGGAACAGTATCTGAGCTAATTTGAAACCCTTGTTTTATGCATCACCCCACCTCACCTTTCCCGTTAAGCAGCCATAGTGTGTTTTCTAAACGTGTGACGCTGTTCTGTTTTGTAATTCAGTTCAAGTGTAGCGGTTTTTACATTCCCTCTATAAGTGATATCTTATGATAAGTGTCTTTTTCTGTGTGACTTATTTCACTTAGAATCGTCGTACCTAAATCTTCTCATCATGCTGCTACTAGCCTTATGATGTTGATTTCAAGCCTGAGTGATATTCCATTGTACATAAGGACCACAACTTCTTTATCCATTTTTCTCTTTTCTGGGATATTGAAGGTGTAATGAAGTGGAGGTTCTTGTCAACAGAGCAGCCCTAAACTTTGGGGTGCCTGTGTCTTGCTGATTTTTAGTTTTCCCAATTTATACGCCCATGAGTGGAAGTGCCCTATGCTCTCTAAGCTGAGGTTTTTAGGTGTTTCTGGACACACCGTACACTTCTCCAGAGTGGCTGTTGGCAATTAACATCCCGCCATCAGCGTAGCAAGCCTCCCGTTTCTCCATGGCCTGTCCTGCATTTCTGGTTTTGACACTTTATTCAGCATGGCCCTTTTGACCGATGGGAAGCGAGACTTCTTTGTAGCGCTGATTTGCCTTTCCAGGTTGCTTGGTTGGCCAAAAAGGGCGTATGCGTTTTTTCCTGAATATATTCAGGAAAAAACGCATACGCCCTTTTTGGCCAAGGGCATCATGGTCGAGGTTTTGCCGCTTTTCCTGTGCTTTAAAGGCGATTCGAATCTACCTCCTGAAATCTGTCTCCTGCAATTCTGCCTTGCTTTCAAATCCTCTTCGTTGCCTTCCCTCAATATATTTGTGGACGAGAGTTATCATTTCTAACTCTGCAGGTTTGTGAATTGCAGTGCCCCTGAGCTCCATTTTTCAACTCGCTTTCTTGGGAGCTGGCCGCAAAAGCGCAGGATTGCTTCAGGCCCTATTGTGGTTCCGGGCGGCAGGCTGAGCCTGTGGTTAATTCTTCTTCCTGATGGGAAAATAGAGTGACCTGTGCCTGTCCCCACACCTAGACCTAGTCTCTCATTGGTTCCCCCTCTTCCCGTTCATCCTCAGGACAAATTTGCAACCTGTAGGGAACAGGAGGTTAAAGGTGCTCATTCTCCAAGGAGGGAGATTGCTAGTAAAGCGGCTGTAATGGCGAGCCCGAGCACAAGGAGATGAGAAATGAGGTGCGTTTTAGAAACCTTTCCCGATCACACGGTGTACCATCTTCTGGGTTTCTCATGCATGTTTTCGATGTAGGAAGATGCCCTTGAACCTGGAGATTTTGGACCCATGGGATGGGTACCACGCAGTATTACTTTAAAGGGTCTGCGTTTGCTCACCCAACCTCACCAAACCTCTCAGCCCGAAGAGTGTCCACCGTTATGTCTCAATCAGCTGTGGGTCTAGAGATGGTCAATAAAGGTGGCATCACAGCCCCTGAACGAATTCTGTATGAATTTCTCTCTCTTTCACTGTCTTTGTATCACGGGTTTTAAAAGTAATTGATTTTTATAATGGGGTTTAGCTGCTTTTCACTGCTGTGTTTATGCCGCTTTACACCCACTTGACTCACTTACAGAGAGATATCAATACATTGGTTTTAAGAGTCTTCCTAGTCAGATATATTCTTGGGCGGTGAACAGGGGTTGTTGAATCCAGTTCACTGAGCAAGGAGTAGGTCTTGTCTGTTACATATTGGGTTTATGGAACAGTATCTGAGCTAATTTGAAACCCTTGTTTTATGCATCACCCCACCTCACCTTTCCCGTTAAGCAGCCATAGTGTGTTTTCTAAACGTGTGACGCTGTTCTGTTTTGTAATTCAGTTCAAGTGTAGCGGTTTTTACATTCCCTCTATAAGTGATATCTTATGATAAGTGCCATTTTCTGTGTGACTTATTTCACTTAGAATCGTCGTACCTAAATCTTCTCATCATGCTGCTACTAGCCTTATGGTGTTGATTTCATGCCTGAGTGATATTCCATTGTACATAAGGACCACAACTTCTTTATCCATTTTTCTCTTTCCTGGGATATTGAAGGTGTAACGAAGTGGAGGTTCTTGTCAACAGAGCAGCCCTAAACTTTGGGGTGCCTTTGTCTTGCTGATTTTTAGTTTTCCCAATTTATATGCCCATGAGTGGAAGTGCCCTATGCTCTCTAAGCTGAGTTTTTTAGAGGTTTCAGGACACACCGTACACTTCTCCAGAGTGGCTGTTGGCAATTTACATCCCGCCCATCAGCGTAGCAAGGCTCCCGTTTCTCCATGGCCTGTCCTGCATTTCTGGTTTTGACACTTTATTCAGCATGGCCCTTTTGACTGATGGGAAGCGAGACTTCTTTGTAGCGCTGATTTGCCTTTCCAGGTTGCTTGGTTGGCCAAAAAGGGCGTATGCGTTTTTTCCTGAATATATTCAGGAAAAAACGCATACGCCCTTTTTGGCCAAGGGCATCATGGTCGAGGTTTTGCCGCTTTTCCTGTGCTTTAAAGGCGCTTCGAATCTACCTCCTGAAATCTGTTTCCTGCAATTCTGCCTTGCTTTCAAATCCTCTTCGTTTTCTTCCCTCAATATATTTGTGGACGAGAGTTAACATTTATAACTCTGCAGGTTTGTGAATTGCAGTGCCCCTGAGCTCCATTTTTCAACTCGCTTTCTTGGGAGCTGGCCCCAAAAGCGCAGGATTGCTTCAGGCCCTATTGTGGTTCCGGGCGGCAGGCTGAGCCTGTGGTTAATTCTTCTTCCTGATGGGAAAATAGAGTGACCTGTGCCTGTCCCCACACCTAGACCTAGTCTCTCATTGGTTCCCCCTCTTCCCGTTCATCCTCAGGACAAATTGCAACGTGTACGGAACAGGAGGTTAAAGGTGCTCATTCTCCAAGGAGGGAGATTTCTAGTAAAGCGGCTGGAATGGCGAACCCGAGCACAAGGAGATGAGAAATGAGGTGCGTTTTAGAAACCTTTCCCGATCACATGGTGTACCATCTTCTGGGTTTCTCATGCATGTTTTCGATGTAGGAAGATGCCCTTGAAGCTGGAGATTTGGGACCTATGGGATGGGTACCACGCAGTATTACTTTAAAGGGTCTGCGTTTGCTCACCCAACCTCACCAAACCTCTCAGCCCCAAGAGTGTCCACCCTTATGTCTCAATCAGCTGTGGGTCTAGATATGGTCAATCCAGGTGGCATCACAGCCCCTGAACGAATTTTGTAAGAATTTCTCTCTCTTTCACTGTCTTTGTTTCACGGGTTTTTAAAAGTAATTGATTTTTATAATGGGGTTTAGCTGCTTTTCACTGCTGTTTTTATGGTGCTTTACACCCACTTGACTCACTTACAGAGAGATATCAATACATAGCTTTGAAGATTCTTCCTAGTCAGATATATTCTTGGGCGGTGAATAGGGGGTTTTTGCGTCCAGTTCACTGAGCAAGGAGTAGGTCTTGTCTATTACATATTGGGTTTATGGAACAGTATCTGAGCTAATTGGAAACCCTTGTTTTATGCGTCACCCCACCTCACCGTTCCCGTTAAGCAGCCATAGTGTGTTTTCTAAACGTGGGACTCTGTTCTGTTTTGTAATTCAGTTCAAGTGTAGCGGTTTTTACATTCCCTCTATAAGTGATATCTTACGATAAGTGTGTTTCTGTGTGACTCATTTCACTTAGAATCGTCGTACCTAAATCCACTCATCATGCTGCTACTAGCCTTATGACGTTGATTTCATGCCTGAGTGATATTCCATTGTACATAAGGACCACAACTTCTTTATCCATTTTTCTCTTTCCTGGGATATTTAAGGTGTAATGAAGTGGAGGTTCTTGTCAACAGAGCAGCCCTAAACTTTGGGGTGCCTGTGTCTTGCTGATTTTTAGTTTTCCCAATTTATACACCCATGAGTGGAAGTGCCCTATGCTCTCTAAGCTGAGTTTTTTAGATGTTTCAGGACACACCGTACACTTCTCCAGAGTGGCTGTTGGCAATTTACATCCCGCCCATCAGTGTAGCAAGGCTCCCGTTTCTCCATGGCCTGTCCTGCATTTCTGGTTTTGACACTTTATTCAGCATGGCCCTTTTGACCGATGGGAAGTGAGACTTCTTTGTAGCGCTGATTTGCCTTTCCAGGTTGCTTGGTTGGCCTAAAAGGGCGTATGCGTTTTTTCCTGAATATATTCAGGAAAAAACGCATACGCCCTTTTTGGCCAAGGGCATCATGGTCGAGGTTTTGCCGCTTTTCCTGTGCTTTAAAGGCGATTCGAATCTACCTCCTGAAATCTGTTTCCTGCAATTCTGCCTTGCTTTCAAATCCTCTTCGTTGCCTTCCCTCAATATATTTGTGGACGAGAGTTATCATTTCTAACTCTGCAGGTTTGTGAATTGCAGTGCCCCTGAGCTCCATTTTTCAACTCGCTTTCTTGGGAGCTGGCCGCAAAAGCGCAGGATTGCTTCAGGCCCTATTGTGGTTCCGGGCGGCAGGCTGAGCCTGTGGTTAATTCTTCTTCCTGATGGAAAATAAAGTACCTGTGCCTGTCCCCACACCTAGACCTAGTCTCTCATTGGTTCCCCCTCTTCCCGTTCATCCTCAGGACAAATTTGCAACCTGTACGGAACAGGAGGTTAAAGGTGCTCATTCTCCAAGGAGGGAGATTGCTAGTAAAGCGGCTGGAATGGCGAACCCGAGCACAAGGAGATGAGAAATGAGGTGCGTTTAAGAAACCTTTCCCGATCACATGGTGTACCATCTTCTGGGTTTCTCATGCATGTTTTCGATGTAGGAAGATGCCCTTGAACCTGGAGATTTTGGACCCATGGGATGAGTACCACGCAGTATTACTTTAAAGGGTCTGCGTTTGCTCACCCAACCTCACCAAACCTCTCAGCCCGAAGAGTGTCCACCCTTATGTCTCAATCAGCTGGGGGTCTAGAGATGGTCAATAAAGGTGGCATCCAAGCCCCTGAACGAATTCTCTATGAATTTCTCTCTCTTTCACTGTCTTTGTTTCACGGGTTTTTAAAAGTAATTGATTTTTATAATGGGGTTTAGCTGCTTTTCACTGCTGTGTTTATGCCGCTTTACACCCACTTGACTCACTTACAGAGAGATATCAATACATTGGTTTTAAGAGTCTTACTAGTCAGATATATTTTTGGGCGGTGAACAGGGGGTGTTGAATCCAGTTCACTGAGCAAGGAGTAGGTCTTGTCTGTTACATATTGGGTTTATGGAACAGTATCTGAGCTAATTTGAAACCCTTGTTTTATGCATCACCCCACCTCACCTTTCCCGTTAAGCAGCCATAGTGTGTTTTTCTAAACGTGTGACGCTGTTCTGTTTTGTAATTCAGTTCAAGTGTAGCGGTTTTTACATTCCCTCTATAAGTGATATCTTATGATAAGTGCCTTTTTCTTTGTGACTTATTTCACTTAGAATCGTCGTACCTAAATCTTCTCATCATGCTGCTACTAGCCTTAAGATGTTGATTTCATTGCTGAGTGATATGCCATTATACATATGGACCACAACTTCTTTATCCATTTTTCTATTTCCTGGGATATTTAAGGTGTAACGAAGTGGAGGTTCTTGTCAACAGAGCAGCCCTCAACTTTGGGGTGCCTGTGTCTTGCTGATTTTTAGTTTTCCCAATTTATACGCCCATGAGTTGAAGTGCCCTATGCTCTCTAAGCTGAGTTTTTTAGATGTTTCAGGACACACCGTACACTTCTCCAGAGTGGCTGTTGGCACTTTACATCCCGCCCATCAGCGTAGCAAGGCTCCCGTTTCTCCATGGCCTGTCCTGCATTTCTGGTTTTGACACTTTATTCAGCATGGCCCTTTTGACCGATGGGAAGTGAGACTTCTTTGTAGCGCTGATTTGCCTTTCCAGGTTGCTTGGTTGGCCAAAAAGGGCGTATGCGTTTTTTCCTGAATATATTCAGGAAAAAACGCATACGCCCTTTTTGGCCAAGGGCATCATGGTCGAGGTTTTGCCGCTTTTCCTGTGCTTTAAAGGCGATTCGAATCTACCTCCTGAAATCTGTTTGCTGCAATTCTGCCTTGCTTTCAAATCCTCTTCGTTGCCTTCCCTCAATATATTTGTGGACGAGAGTTATCGTTTCTAACTCTGCAGGTTTGTGAATTGCAGTGCCCCTGAGCTCCATTTTTCAACTCGCTTTCTTGGGAGTTGGCCGCAAAAGCGCAGGATTGCTTCAGGCCCTATTGTGGTTCCGGGCGGCAGGCTGAGCCTGTGGTTAATTCTTCTTCCTGATGGGAAAATTGAGTGACCTGTGCCTGCCCCACACCTAGACCTAGTCTCTCATTGGTTCCCCCTCTTCCCATTCATCCTCAGGACAAATTTGCAACCTGTACGGAACAGGAGGTTAAAGGTGCTCATTCTCCAAGGAGGGAGATTGCTAGTAAAGCGGCTGTAATGGCGAGCCCGAGCACAAGGAGATGAGAAATGAGGTGCGTTTTAGAAACCTTTCCCGATCACACGGTGTACCATCTTCTGGGTTTTTCATGCATGTTTTCGATGTAGGAAGATGCCCTTGAACCTGCAGATTTTGGACCCATGGGATGGGTACCACGCAGTATTACTTTAAAGGGTCTGCGTTTGCTCACCCAACCTCACAAAACCTCTCAGCCCCAAGAGTGTCCACCCTTATGTCTCAATCAGCTGTGGGTCTAGAGATGGTCAATAAAGGTGGCATCCCAGCCCCTGAACGAATTCTCTATGAATTTCTCTCTCTTTCACTGTCTTTGTTTCACGGGTTTTTAAAAGTAATTGATTTTTATAATGGGGTTTAGCTTCTTTTCACTGCTGTGTTTATGCCGCTTTACACCCACTTGACTCACTTACAGAGAGATATCAATACATTGGTTTTAAGAGTCTTACTAGTCAGATATATTCTTGGGCGGTGAACAGGGGGTGTTGAATCCAGTTCACTGAGCAAGGAGTAGGTCTTGTCTGTTACATATTGGGTTTATGGAACAGTATCTGAGCTAATTTGAAACCCTTGTTTTATGCATCACCCCACCTCACCTTTCCCGTTAAGCAGCCATAGTGTGTTTTCTAAACGTGTGACGCTGTTCTGTTTTGTAATTCAGTTCAAGTGTAGAGGTTTTTACATTCCCTCTATAAGTGATATCTTATGATAAGTGCCTTTTTCTTTGTGACTTATTTCACTTAGAATCGTCGTACCTCAATCTTCTCATCATGCTGCTACTAGCCTTATGATGTTGATTTCATTGCTGAGTGATATGCCATTATACATATGGACCACAACTTCTTTATCCATTTTTCTATTTCCTGGGATATTTAAGGTGTAACGAAGTGGAGGTTCTTGTCAACAGAGCAGCCCTAAACTTTGGGGTGCCTGTGTCTTGCTGATTTTTAGTTTTCCCAATTTATACGCCCATGAGTGGAAGTGCCCTATGCTCTCTAAGCTGAGTTTTTTAGATGTTTCAGGACACACCGTACACTTCTCCAGAGTGGCTGTTGGCAATTTACATCCCGCCCATCAGCGTAGCAAGGCTCCCGTTTCTCCATGCCCTATCCTGCATTTCTGGTTTTGACACTTTATTCAGCATGGCCCTTTTGACCGATGGGAAGCGAGACTTCTTTGTAGTGCTGATTTGCCTTTCCAGGTTGCTTGGTTGGCCAAAAAGGGCGTATGCGTTTTTTCCTGAATATATTCAGGAAAAAACGCATACGCCCTTTTTGGCCAAGGGCATCATGGTCGAGGTTTTGCCGCTTTTCCTGTGCTTTAAAGGCGCTTCGAATCTACCTCCTGAAATCTGTTTCCTGCAATTCTGCCTTGCTTTCAAATCCTCTTCGTTGTCTTCCCTCAATATATTTGTGGACGAGAGTTAACATTTATAACTCTGCAGGTTTGTGAATTGCAGTGCCCCTGAGCTCGATTTTTCAACTCGCTTTCTTGGGAGCTGGCCCCAAAAGCGCAGGATTGCTTCAGGCCCTATTGTGGTTCCGGGCGGCAGGCTGAGCCTGTGGTTAATTCTTCTTCCTGATGGGAAAATAGAGTGACCTGTGCCTGTCCCCACACCTAGACCTAGTCTCTCATTGGTTCCCCCTCTTCCCGTTCATCCTCAGGACAAATTGCAACCTGTACGGAACAGGAGGTTAAAGGTGCTCATTCTCCAAGGAGGGAGATTTCTAGTAAAGCGGCTGGAATGGCGAACCCGAGCACAAGGAGATGAGAAATGAGGTGCGTTTTAGAAACCTTTCCCGATCACATGGTGTACCGTCTTCTGGGTTTCTCATGCATGTTTTCGATGTAGGAAGATGCCCTTGAAGCTGGAGATTTGGGACCTATGGGATGGGTACCACGCAGTATTACTTTAAAGGGTCTGCGTTTGCTCACCCAACCTCACCAAACCTCTCAGCCCCAAGAGTGTCCACCCTTATGTCTCAATCAGCTGTGGGTCTAGATATGGTCAATCCAGGTGGCATCACAGCCCCTGAACGAATTTTGTAAGAATTTCTCTCTCTTTCACTGTCTTTGTTTCATGGGTTTTTAAAAGTAATTGATTTTTATAATGGGGTTTAGCTGCTTTTCACTGCTGTTTTTATGGTGCTTTACACCCACTTGACTCACTTACAGAGAGATATCAATACATAGCTTTGAAGATTCTTCCTAGTCAGATATATTCTTGGGCGGTGAATAGGGGGTTTTTGCGTCCAGTTCACTGAGCAAGGAGTAGGTCTTGTCTATTACATATTGGGTTTATGGAACGCTATCTGAGCTAATTGGAAACCCTTGTTTTATGCATCACCCCACCTCACCTTTCCCGTTAAGCAGCCATAGTGTGTTTTCTAAACGTGTGACGCTGTTCTGTTTTGTAATTCAGTTCATGTGTAGCTGTTTTTACATTCCCTCTATAAGTGATATCTTATGATAAGTGCCTTTTTCTGTGTGACTTATTTCACTTAGAATCGTCGTACCTAAATCTTCTCATCATGCTGCTACTAGCCTTATGATGTTGATTTCATGCCTGAGTGATATTCCATTGTACATAAGGACCACAACTTCTTTATCCATTTTTCTCTTTCCTGGGATATTTAAGGTGTAATGAAGTGGAGGTTCTTGTCAACAGAGCAGCCCTAAACTTTGGGGTGCCTGTGTCTTGCTGATTTTTAGTTTTCCCAATTTATACGCCCATGAGTGGAAGTGCCCTATGCTCTCTAAGCTGAGTTTTTTAGAGGTTTCAGGACACACCGTACACTTCTCCAGAGTGCTGTTGGCAATTTACATGCCGCCCATCAGCATTGCAAGGCTCCCATTTCTCCATGGCCTGTCCTGCATTTCTGGTTTTGACACTTTATTCAGCATGGCCCTTTTGACCGATGGGAAGCGAGACTTCTTTGTAGCGCTGATTTGCCTTTCCAGGTTGCTTGGTTGGCCAAAAAGGGCGTATGCGTTTTTTCCTGAATATATTCAGGAAAAAACGCATACGCCCTTTTTGGCCAAGGGCATCATGGTCGAGGTTTTGCCGCTTTTCCTGTGCTTTAAAGGCGATTGGAATCTACCTCCTGAAATCTGTTTCCTGCAATTCTGCCTTGCTTTCAAATCCTCTTCGTTGCCTTCCCTGAATATATTTGTGGACGAGAGTTATCATTTCTAACTCTGCAGGTTTGTGAATTGCAGTGCCCCTGAGCTCCATTTTTCAACTCGCTTTCTTGGGAGCTGGCCGCAAAAGCGCAGGATTGCTTCAGGCCCTATTGTGGTTCCGGGCGGCAGGCTGAGCCTGTGGTTAATTCTTCTTCCTGATGGGAAAATAGAGTGACCTGTGCCTGTCCCCACACCTAGACCTAGTCTCTCATTGGTTCCCCCTCTTCCCGTTCATCCTCAGGACAAATTTGCAACCTGTACGGAACAGGAGGTTAAAGGTGCTCATTCTCCAAGGAGGGAGATTGCTAGTAAAGCGGCTGTAATGGCGAGCCCGAGCACAAGGAGATGAGAAATGAGGTGCGTTTTAGAAACCTTTCCCGATCACACGGTGTACCGTCTTCGGGGTTTCTCATGCATGTTTTCGATGTAGGAAGATGCCCTTCAACCTGGAGATTTTGGACCCATGGGATGGGTACCACGAAGTACTACTTTAAAGGGTCTGCGTTTGCTCACCCAACCTCACCAAACCTCTCAGCCCCAAGAGTGTCCACCCTTATGTCTCAATCAGCTGTGGGTCTAGAGATGGTCAATAAAGGTGGCATCCCAGCCCCTGAACGAATTCTCTATGAATTTCTCTCTCTTTCACTGTCTTTGTTTCACGGGTTTTTAAAAGTAATTGATTTTTATAATGGGGTTTAGCTGCTTTTCACTGCTGTGTTTATGCCGCTTTACACCCACTTGACTCACTTACAGAGAGATATCAATACATTGGTTTTAAGAGTCTTACTAGTCAGATATATTCTTGGGCGGTGAACAGGGGGTGTTGAATCCAGTTCACTGAGCAAGGAGTAGGTCTTGTCTGTTACATATTGGGTTTATGGAACAGTATCTGAGCTAATTTGGAAGCCTTGTTTTATGCATCACCCCTCCTCACCTTTCCCGTTAAGCAGCCATAATGTGTTTTCTAAACGTGTGACGCTGTTCTGTTTTGTAATTCAGTTCAAGTGTAGCGGTTTTTACATTCCCTGTATTAGTGATATCTTATGATAAGTGCCTTTTTCTGTGTGACTTATTTCACTTAGAATCGTCGTACCTAAATCTTCTCATCATGCTGCTACTAGCCTTATGATGTTGATTTCATTGCTGAGTGATATGCCATTATACATATGGACCACAACTTCTTTATCCATTTTTCTATTGCCTGGGATATTTAAGGTGTAACGAAGTGGAGGTTCTTGTCAACAGAGCAGCCCTAAACTTTGGGGTGCCTGTGTCTTGCTGATTTTTAATTTTCCCAATTTATACGCCCATGAGTGGAAGTGCCCTATGCTCTCTAAGCTGAGTTTTTTAGATGTTTCAGGACACACCGTACACTTCTCCAGAGTGGCTGTTGGCAATTTACCTCCCGCCCATCAGCGTAGCAAGGCTCCCGTTTCTCCATGGCCTGTCCTGCATTTCTGGTTTTGACACTTTATTCAGCATGGCCCTTTTGACCGATGGGAAGCGAGACTTCTTTGTAGCGCTGATTTGCCTTTCCAGGTTGCTTGGTTGGCCAAAAAGGGCGTATGCGTTTTTTCCTGAATATATTCAGGAAAAAACGCATACGCCCTTTTTGGCCAAGGGCATCATGGTCGAGGTTTTGCCGCTTTTCCTGTGCTTTAAAGGCGATTCGAACCTACCTCCTGAAATCTGTTTCCTGCAATTCTGCCTTGCTTTCAAATCCTCTTCATTGCCTTCCCTCAATATATTTGTGGACGAGAGTTATCATTTATAACTCTGCAGGTTTGTGAATTGCAGTGCCCCTGAGCTCCATTTTTCAACTCGCTTTCTTGGGAGCTGGCCCCAAAAGCGCAGGATTGCTTCAGGCCCTATTGTGGTTCCGGGCAGCAGGCTGAGCCTGTGGTTAATTCTTCTTCCTGATGGGAAAATAGAGTGACCTGTGGCTGTCCCAACACCTAGAGCTAGTCTCTCATTGGATCCCCCTCTTCCCGTTCATCCTCAGGACAAATTGCAACGTGTACGGAACAGAAGGTTAAAGGGGCTGATTCTCCAAGGAGGGAGATTGCTAGTAAAGCGGCTGTAATGGCCAACCCGAGCACAACGAGATGAGAAATGAGGTGCGTTTTAGAAACCTTTCCCGATCACACGGTGTACCATCTTCTGGGTTTCTCATGCATGTTTTCGATGTAGGAAGATGCCCTTGAACCTGGAGATTTTGGACCCATGGGATGGGTACCACGCAATATTACTTTAAAGGGTCTGCGTTTTCTCACCCAACCTCAGCAAACCTCTCAGCCCGAAGAGTGTCCACCCTTATGAATCAATCAGCTGTGGGTCTAGAGATGGTCAATCCAGGTGGCATCACAGCCCCTGAACGAATTTTGTAAGAATTTCTCTCTCTTTCACTGTCTTTGTTTCACGGGTTTTTAAAAGTAATTGATTTTTATAATGGGGTTTAGCTGCTTTTCACTGCTGTGTTTATGCCGCTTTACACCCACTTGACTCACTTACAGAGAGATATCAATACATTGGTTTTAAGAGTCTTACTAGTCAGATATATTCTTGGGCGGTGAACAGGGGGTGTTGAATCCAGTTCACTGAGCAAGGAGTAGGTCTTGTCTGTTACATATTGGGTTTATGGAACAGTATCTGAGCTAATTTGAAACCCTTGTGTTATGCATCACCCCACCTCACCTTTCCCGTTAAGCAGCCATAGTGTGTTTTCTAAACGTGTGACGCTGTTCTGTTTTGTAATTCA
This sequence comes from Balaenoptera borealis, assembly GCF_965194805.1. Lineage (NCBI taxonomy): Eukaryota > Metazoa > Chordata > Mammalia > Artiodactyla > Balaenopteridae > Balaenoptera > Balaenoptera borealis. Next base: position 111,438 of record NW_028123248.1, on the reverse strand, counting down.
GTTCAAGTGTAGCGGTTTTTACATTCCCTCTATAAGTGATATCTTATGATAAGTGCCTTTTTCTGTGTGACTTATTTCACTTAGAATCGTCGTACCTAAATCTTCTCATCATGCTGCTACTAGCCTTATGATGTTGATTTCATGCCTGAGTGATATTCCATTGTACATAAGGACCACAACTTCTTTATCCATTTTTCTCTTTCCTGGGATATTTAAGGTGTAATGAAGTGGAGGTTCTTGTCAACAGAGCAGCCCTAAACTTTGGGGTGCCTGTGTCTTGCTGATTTTTAGTTTTCCCAATTTATACGCCCATGAGTGGAAGTGCCCTATGCTCTCTAAGCTGAGTTTTTTAGATGTTTCAGGACACACCGTACACTTCTCCAGAGTGGCTGTTGGCAATTTACATGCCGCCCATCAGTGTAGCAAGGCTCCCGTTTCTCCATGGCCTGTCCTGCATTTCTGGTTTTGACACTTTATTCAGCATGGCCCTTTTGACCGATGGGAAGCGAGACTTCTTTGTAGCGCTGATTTGCCTTTCCAGGTTGCTTGGTTGGCCAAAAAGGGCGTATGCGTTTTTTCCTGAATATATTCAGGAAAAAACGCATACGCCCTTTTTGGCCAAGGGCATCATGGTCGAGGTTTTGCCGCTTTTCCTGTGCTTTAAAGGCGCTTCGAATCTACCTCCTGAAATCTGTTTCCTGCAATTCTGCCTTGCTTTCAAATCCTCTTCGTTTTCTTCCCTCAATATATTTGTGGACGAGAGTTAACATTTATAACTCTGCAGGTTTGTGAATTGCAGTGCCCCTGAGCTCCATTTTTCAACTCGCTTTCTTGGGAGCTGGCCCCAAAAGCGCAGGATTGCTTCAGGCCCTATTGTGGTTCCGGGCGGCAGGCTGAGCCTGTGGTTAATTCTTCTTCCTGATGGGAAAATAGAGTGACCTGTGCCTGTCCCCACACCTAGACCTAGTCTCTCATTGGTTCCCCCTCTTCCCGTTCATCCTCAGGACAAATTGCAACGTGTACGGAACAGGAGGTTAAAGGTGCTCATTCTCCAAGGAGGGAGATTTCTAGTAAAGCGGCTGGAATGGCGAACCCGAGCACAAGGAGATGAGAAATGAGGTGCGTTTTAGAAACCTTTCCCGATCACATGGTGTACCATCTTCTGGGTTTCTCATGCATGTTTTCGATGTAGGAAGATGCCCTTGAAGCTGGAGATTTGGGACCTATGGGATGGGTACCACGCAGTATTACTTTAAAGGGTCTGCGTTTGCTCACCCAACCTCACCAAACCTCTCAGCCCCAAGAGTGTCCACCCTTATGTCTCAATCAGCTGTGGGTCTAGATATGGTCAATCCAGGTGGCATCACAGCCCCTGAACGAATTTTGTAAGAATTTCTCTCTCTTTCACTGTCTTTGTTTCACGGGTTTTTAAAAGTAATTGATTTTTATAATGGGGTTTAGCTGCTTTTCACTTCTGTTTTTATGGTGCTTTACACCCACTTGACTCACTTACAGAGAGATATCAATACATAGCTTTGAAGATTCTTCCTAGTCAGATATATTCTTGGGCGGTGAATAGGGGGTTTTTGCGTCCAGTTCACTGAGCAAGGAGTAGGTCTTGTCTATTACATATTGGGTTTATGGAACAGTATCTGAGCTAATTGGAAACCCTTGTTTTATGCGTCACCCCACCTCACCGTTCCCGTTAAGCAGCCATAGTGTGTTTTCTAAACGTGGGACTCTGTTCTGTTTTGTAATTCAGTTCAAGTGTAGCGGTTTTTACATTCCCTCTATAAGTGATATCTTACGATAAGTGTGTTTCTGTGTGACTCATTTCACTTAGAATCGTCGTACCTAAATCCACTCATCATGCTGCTACTAGCCTTATGACGTTGATTTCATGCCTGAGTGATATTCCATTGTACATAAGGACCACAACTTCTTTATCCATTTTTCTCTTTCCTGGGATATTTAAGGTGTAATGAAGTGGAGGTTCTTGTCAACAGAGCAGCCCTAAACTTTGGGGTGCCTGTGTCTTGCTGATTTTTAGTTTTCCCAATTTATACACCCATGAGTGGAAGTGCCCTATGCTCTCTAAGCTGAGTTTTTTAGATGTTTCAGGACACACCGTACACTTCTCCAGAGTGGCTGTTGGCTATTTACATCCCGCCCATCAGTGTAGCAAGGCTCCCGTTTCTCCATGGCCTATCCTGCATTTCTGGTTTTGACACTTTATTCAGCATGGCCCTTTTGACCGATGGGAAGCGAGACTTCTTTGTAGCGCTGATTTGCCTTTCCAGGTTGCTTGGTTGGCCTAAAACGGCGTATGCGTTTTTTCCTGAATATATTCAGGAAAAAACGCATACGCCCTTTTTGGCCAAGGGCATCATGGTCGAGGTTTTGCCGCTTTTCCTGTGCTTTAAAGGCGATTCGAATCTACCTCCTGAAATCTGTTTCCTGCAATTCTGCCTTGCTTTCAAATCCTCTTCGTTGCCTTCCCTCAATATATTTGTGGACGAGAGTTATCATTTCTAACTCTGCAGGTTTGTGAATTGCAGTGCCCCTGAGCTCCATTTTTCAACTCGCTTTCTTGGGAGCTGGCCGCAAAAGCGCAGGATTGCTTCAGGCCCTATTGTGGTTCCGGGCGGCAGGCTGAGCCTGTGGTTAATTCTTCTTCCTGATGGGAAAATAAAGTGACCTGTGCCTGTCCCCACACCTAGACCTAGTCTCTCATTGGTTCCCCCTCTTCCCGTTCATCCTCAGGACAAATTTGCAACCTGTACGGAACAGGAGGTTAAAGGTGCTCATTCTCCAAGGAGGGAGATTGCTAGTAAAGCGGCTGGAATGGCGAACCCGAGCACAAGGAGATGAGAAATGAGGTGCGTTTTAGAAACCTTTCCCGATCACATGGTGTACCGTCTTCTGGGTTTCTCATGCATGTTTTCGATGTAGGAAGATGCCCTTGAACCTGGAGATTTTGGACCCATGGGATGAGTACCACGCAGTATTACTTTAAAGGGTCTGCGTTTGCTCACCCAACCTCACCAAACCTCTCAGCCCGAAGAGTGTCCACCCTTATGTCTCAATCAGCTGGGGGTCTAGAGATGGTCAATAAAGGTGGCATCCCAGCCCCTGAACGAATTCTCTATGAATTTCTCTCTCTTTCACTGTCTTTGTTTCACGGGTTTTTAAAAGTAATTGATTTTTATAATGGGGTTTAGCTGCTTTTCACTGCTGTGTTTATGCCGCTTTACACCCACTTGACTCACTTATAGAGAGATATCAATACATTGGTTTTAAGAGTCTTACTAGTCAGATATATTTTTGGGCGGTGAACAGGGGGTGTTGAATCCAGTTCACTGAGCAAGGAGTAGGTCTTGTCTGTTACATATTGGGTTTATGGAACAGTATCTGAGCTAATTTGAAACCCTTGTTTTATGCATCACCCCACCTCACCTTTCCCGTTAAGCAGCCATAGTGTGTTTTCTAAACGTGTGACGCTGTTCTGTTTTGTAATTCAGTTCAAGTGTAGCGGTTTTTACATTCCCTCTATAAGTGATATCTTATGATAAGTGCCTTTTTCTGTGTGACTTATTTCACTTAGAATCGTCGTACCTAAATCTTCTCATCATGCTGCTACTAGCCTTAAGATGTTGATTTCATTGCTGAGTGATATGCCATTATACATATGGACCACAACTTCTTTATCCATTTTTCTATTTCCTGGGATATTTAAGGTGTAACGAAGTGGAGGTTCTTGTCAACAGAGCAGCCCTCAACTTTGGGGTGCCTGTGTCTTGCTGATTTTTAGTTTTCCCAATTTATACGCCCATGAGTGGAAGTGCCCTATGCTCTCTAAGCTGAGTTTTTTAGATGTTTCAGGACAAACCGTACACTTCTCCAGAGTGGCTGTTGGCACTTTACATCCCGCCCATCAGCGTAGCAAGGCTCCCGTTTCTCCATGGCCTGTCCTGCATTTCTGGTTTTGACACTTTATTCAGCATGGCCCTTTTGACCGATGGGAAGCGAGACTTCTTTGTAGCGCTGATTTGCCTTTCCAGGTTGCTTGGTTGGCCAAAAAGGGCGTATGCGTTTTTTCCTGAATATATTCAGGAAAAAACGCATACGCCCTTTTTGGCCAAGGGCATCATGGTCGAGGTTTTGCCGCTTTTCCTGTGCTTTAAAGGCGCTTCGAATCTACCTCCTGAAATCTGTTTCCTGCAATTCTGCCTTGCTTTCAAATCCTCTTCGTTTTCTTCCCTCAATATATTTGTGGACGAGAGTTAACATTTCTAACTCTGCAGGTTTGTGAATTGCAGTGCCCCTGAGCTCCATTTTTCAACTCGCTTTCTTGGGAGCTGGCCCCAAAAGCGCAGGATTGCTTCAGGCCCTATTGTGGTTCCGGGCGGCAGGCTGAGCCTGTGGTTAATTCTTCTTCCTGATGGGAAAATAGAGTGACCTGTGCCTGTCCCCACACCTTGACCTAGTCTCTCATTGGTTCCCCCTCTTCCCGTTCATCCTCAGGACAAATTGCAACGTGTACGGAACAGGAGGTTAAAGGTGCTCATTCTCCAAGGAGGGAGATTTCTAGTAAAGCGGCTGGAATGGCGAACCCGAGCACAAGGAGATGAGAAATGAGGTGCGTTTTAGAAACCTTTCCCGATCACATGGTGTACCATCTTCTGGGTTTCTCATGCATGTTTTCGATGTAGGAAGATGCCCTTGAAGCTGGAGATTTGGGACCTATGGGATGGGTACCACGCAGTATTACTTTAAAGGGTCTGCGTTTGCTCACCCAACCTCACCAAACCTCTCAGCCCCAAGAGTGTCCACCCTTATGTCTCAATCAGCTGTGGGTCTAGATATGGTCAATCCAGGTGGCATCACAGCCCCTGAACGAATTTTGTAAGAATTTCTCTCTCTTTCACTGTCTTTGTTTCACGGGTTTTTAAAAGTAATTGATTTTTATAATGGGGTTTAGCTGCTTTTCACTTCTGTTTTTATGGTGCTTTACACCCACTTGACTCACTTACAGAGAGATATCAATACATAGCTTTGAAGATTCTTCCTAGTCAGATATATTCTTGGGCGGTGAATAGGGGGTTTTTGCGTCCAGTTCACTGAGCAAGGAGTAGGTCTTGTCTATTACATATTGGGTTTATGGAACAGTATCTGAGCTAATTGGAAACCCTTGTTTTATGCGTCACCCCACCTCACCGTTCCCGTTAAGCAGCCATAGTGTGTTTTCTAAACGTGGGACTCTGTTCTGTTTTGTAATTCAGTTCAAGTGTAGCGGTTTTTACATTCCCTCTATAAGTGATATCTTACGATAAGTGTGTTTCTGTGTGACTCATTTCACTTAGAATCGTCGTACCTAAATCCACTCATCATGCTGCTACTAGCCTTATGACGTTGATTTCATGCCTGAGTGATATTCCATTGTACATAAGGACCACAACTTCTTTATCCATTTTTCTCTTTCCTGGGATATTTAAGGTGTAATGAAGTGGAGGTTCTTGTCAACAGAGCAGCCCTAAACTTTGGGGTGCCTGTGTCTTGCTGATTTTTAGTTTTCCCAATTTATACACCCATGAGTGGAAGTGCCCTATGCTCTCTAAGCTGAGTTTTTTAGATGTTTCAGGACACACCGTACACTTCTCCAGAGTGGCTGTTGGCTATTTACATCCCGCCCATCAGTGTAGCAAGGCTCCCGTTTCTCCATGGCCTATCCTGCATTTCTGGTTTTGACACTTTATTCAGCATGGCCCTTTTGACCGATGGGAAGCGAGACTTCTTTGTAGCGCTGATTTGCCTTTCCAGGTTGCTTGGTTGGCCTAAAACGGCGTATGCGTTTTTTCCTGAATATATTCAGGAAAAAACGCATACGCCCTTTTTGGCCAAGGGCATCATGGTCGAGGTTTTGCCGCTTTTCCTGTGCTTTAAAGGCGATTCGAATCTACCTCCTGAAATCTGTTTCCTGCAATTCTGCCTTGCTTTCAAATCCTCTTCGTTGCCTTCCCTCAATATATTTGTGGACGAGAGTTATCATTTCTAACTCTGCAGGTTTGTGAATTGCAGTGCCCCTGAGCTCCATTTTTCAACTCGCTTTCTTGGGAGCTGGCCGCAAAAGCGCAGGATTGCTTCAGGCCCTATTGTGGTTCCGGGCGGCAGGCTGAGCCTGTGGTTAATTCTTCTTCCTGATGGGAAAATAAAGTGACCTGTGCCTGTCCCCACACCTAGACCTAGTCTCTCATTGGTTCCCCCTCTTCCCGTTCATCCTCAGGACAAATTTGCAACCTGTACGGAACAGGAGGTTAAAGGTGCTCATTCTCCAAGGAGGGAGATTGCTAGTAAAGCGGCTGGAATGGCGAACCCGAGCACAAGGAGATGAGAAATGAGGTGCGTTTTAGAAACCTTTCCCGATCACATGGTGTACCATCTTCTGGGTTTCTCATGCATGTTTTCGATGTAGGAAGATGCCCTTGAACCTGGAGATTTTGGACCCATGGGATGAGTACCACGCAGTATTACTTTAAAGGGTCTGCGTTTGCTCACCCAACCTCACCAAACCTCTCAGCCCGAAGAGTGTCCACCCTTATGTCTCAATCAGCTGGGGGTCTAGAGATGGTCAATAAAGGTGGCATCCCAGCCCCTGAACGAATTCTCTATGAATTTCTCTCTCTTTCACTGTCTTTGTTTCACGGGTTTTTAAAAGTAATTGATTTTTATAATGGGGTTTAGCTGCTTTTCACTGCTGTGTTTATGCCGCTTTACACCCACTTGACTCACTTATAGAGAGATATCAATACATTGGTTTTAAGAGTCTTACTAGTCAGATATATTTTTGGGCGGTGAACAGGGGGTGTTGAATCCAGTTCACTGAGCAAGGAGTAGGTCTTGTCTGTTACATATTGGGTTTATGGAACAGTATCTGAGCTAATTTGAAACCCTTGTTTTATGCATCACCCCACCTCACCTTTCCCGTTAAGCAGCCATAGTGTGTTTTCTAAACGTGTGACGCTGTTCTGTTTTGTAATTCAGTTCAAGTGTAGCGGTTTTTACATTCCCTCTATAAGTGATATCTTATGATAAGTGCCTTTTTCTGTGTGACTTATTTCACTTAGAATCGTCGTACCTAAATCTTCTCATCATGCTGCTACTAGCCTTAAGATGTTGATTTCATTGCTGAGTGATATGCCATTATACATATGGACCACAACTTCTTTATCCATTTTTCTATTTCCTGGGATATTTAAGGTGTAACGAAGTGGAGGTTCTTGTCAACAGAGCAGCCCTCAACTTTGGGGTGCCTGTGTCTTGCTGATTTTTAGTTTTCCCAATTTATACGCCCATGAGTGGAAGTGCCCTATGCTCTCTAAGCTGAGTTTTTTAGATGTTTCAGGACAAACCGTACACTTCTCCAGAGTGGCTGTTGGCACTTTACATCCCGCCCATCAGCGTAGCAAGGCTCCCGTTTCTCCATGGCCTGTCCTGCATTTCTGGTTTTGACACTTTATTCAGCATGGCCCTTTTGACCGATGGGAAGCGAGACTTCTTTGTAGCGCTGATTTGCCTTTCCAGGTTGCTTGGTTGGCCAAAAAGGGCGTATGCGTTTTTTCCTGAATATATTCAGGAAAAAACGCATACGCCCTTTTTGGCCAAGGGCATCATGGTCGAGGTTTTCCCGCTTTTCCTCTGCTTTAAAGGCGATTCGAATCTACCTCCTGAAATCTGTTTCCTGCAATTCTGCCTTGCTTTCAAATCCTCTTCGTTGCCTTCCCTCAATATATTTGTGGACGAGAGTTATCGTTTCTAACTCTGCAGGTTTGTGAATTGCAGTGCCCCTGAGCTCCATTTTTCAACTCGCTTTCTTGGGAGCTGGCCCCAAAAGCGCAGGTTTGCTTCAGGCCCTATTCTGGTTCCGGGCGGCAGGCTGAGCCTGTGGTTAATTCTTCTTCCTGATAGGAAAATAGAGTGACCTGTGCCTGTCCCCACACCTAGACCTAGTCTCTCATTGGTTCCCCCTCTTCCCGTTCATCCTCAGGACAAATTGCAACCTGTACGGAACAGGAGGTTAAAGGTGCTCATTCTCCAAGGAGGGAGATTTCTAGTAAAGCGGCTGGAATGGCGAACCCGAGCACAAGGAGATGAGAAATGAGGTGCGTTTTAGAAACCTTTCCCGATCACATGGTGTACCATCTTCTGGGTTTCTCATGCATGTTTTCGATGTAGGAAGATGCCCTTGAAGCTGGAGATTTGGGACCTATGGGATGGGTACCACGCAGTATTACTTTAAAGGGTCTGCGTTTGCTCACCCAACCTCACCAAACCTCTCAGCCCCAAGAGTGTCCACCCTTATGTCTCAATCAGCTGTGGGTCTAGATATGGTCAATCCAGGTGGCATCACAGCCCCTGAACGAATTTTGTAAGAATTTCTCTCTCTTCCACTGTCTTTGTTTCACGGGTTTTTAAAAGTAATTGATTTTTATAATGGGGTTTAGCTGCTTTTCACTGCTGTGTTTATGCTGCTTTACACCCACTTGACTCACTTACAGAGAGATATCAATACATAGCTTTGAAGATTCTTCCTAGTCAGATATATTCTTGGGCGGTGAATAGGGGGTTTTTGCATCCAGTGCACTGAGCAAGGAGTAGGTCTTGTCTATTACATATTGGGTTTATGGAACGCTATCTGAGCTAAATTGAAACCCTTGTTTTATGCGTCACCCCACCTCACCGTTCCCGTTAAGCAGCCATAGTGTGTTTTCTAAACGTGGGACTCTGTTCTGTTTTGTAATTCAGTTCAAGTGTAGCGGTTTTTACATTCCCTCTATAAGTGATATCTTACGATAAGTGTCTTTCTGTGTGACTTATTTCACTTAGAATCGTCGTACCTAAATCCACTCATCATGCTGCTACTAGCCTTATGACGTTGATTTCATGCCTGAGTGATATTCCATTGTACATAAGGACCACAACTTCTTTATCCATTTTTCTCTTTCCTGGGATATTTAAGGTGTAACGAAGTGGAGGTTCTTGTCAACAGAGCAGCCCTAAACTTTGGGGTGCCTGTGTCTTGCTGATTTTTAGTTTTCCCAATTTATACACCCATGAGTGGAAGTGCCCTATGCTCTCTAAGCTGAGTTTTTTAGATGTTTCAGGACACACCGTACACTTCTCCAGAGTGGCTGTTGGCAATTTACATCCCGCCCATCAGCGTAGCAAGGCTCCCGTTTCTCCATGCCCTATCCTGCATTTCTGGTTTTGACACTTTATTCAGCATGGCCCTTTTGACCGATGGGAAGCGAGACTTCTTTGTTTTGCTGATTTGCCTTTCCAGGTTGCTTGGTTGGCCAAAAAGGGCGTATGCGTTTTTTCCTGAATATATTCAGGAAAAAACGCATACGCCCTTTTTGGCCAAGGGCATCATGGTCGAGGTTTTGCCGCTTTTCCTGTGCTTTAAAGGCGCTTCGAATCTACCTCCTGAAATCTGTTTCCTGCAATTCTGCCTTGCTTTCAAATCCTCTTCGTTTTCTTCCCTCAATATATTTGTGGACGAGAGTTAACATTTCTAACTCTGCAGGTTTGTGAATTGCAGTGCCCCTGAGCTCCATTTTTCAACTCGCTTTCTTGGGAGCTGGCCCCAAAAGCGCAGGATTGCTTCAGGCCCTATTGTGGTTCCGGGTGGCAGGCTGAGCCTGTGGTTAATTCTTCTTCCTGATGGGAAAATAGAGTGACCTGTGCCTGTCCCCACACCTAGACCTAGTCTCTCATTGGTTCCCCCTCTTCCCGTTCATCCTCAGGACAAATTGCAACCTGTACGGAACAGGAGGTTAAAGGTGCTCATTCTCCAAGGAGGGAGATTTCTAGTAAAGCGGCTGGAATGGCGAACCCGAGCACAAGGAGATGAGAAATGAGGTGCGTTTTAGAAACCTTTCCCGATCACATGGTGTACCATCTTCTGGGTTTCTCATGCATGTTTTCGATGTAGGAAGATGCCCTTGAAGCTGGAGATTTGGGACCTATGGGATGGGTACCACGCAGTATTACTTTAAAGGGTCTGCGTTTGCTCACCCAACCTCACCAAACCTCTCAGCCCCAAGAGTGTCCACCCTTATGTCTCAATCAGCTGTGGGTCTAGATATGGTCAATCCAGGTGGCATCACAGCCCCTGAACGAATTTTGTAAGAATTTCTCTCTCTTTCACTGTCTTTGTTTCACGGGTTTTTAAAAGTAATTGATTTTTATAATGGGGTTTAGCTGCTTTTCACTTCTGTTTTTATGGTGCTTTACACCCACTTGACTCACTTACAGAGAGATATCAATACATAGCTTTGAAGATTCTTCCTAGTCAGATATATTCTTGGGCGGTGAATAGGGGGTTTTTGCGTCCAGTTCACTGAGCAAGGAGTAGGTCTTGTCTATTACATATTGGGTTTATGGAACAGTATCTGAGCTAATTGGAAACCCTTGTTTTATGCGTCACCCCACCTCACCGTTCCCGTTAAGCAGCCATAGTGTGTTTTCTAAACGTGGGACTCTGTTCTGTTTTGTAATTCAGTTCAAGTGTAGCGGTTTTTACATTCCCTCTATAAGTGATATCTTACGATAAGTGTGTTTCTGTGTGACTCATTTCACTTAGAATCGTCGTACCTAAATCCACTCATCATGCTGCTACTAGCCTTATGACGTTGATTTCATGCCTGAGTGATATTCCATTGTACATAAGGACCACAACTTCTTTATCCATTTTTCTCTTTCCTGGGATATTTAAGGTGTAATGAAGTGGAGGTTCTTGTCAACAGAGCAGCCCTAAACTTTGGGGTGCCTGTGTCTTGCTGATTTTTAGTTTTCCCAATTTATACACCCATGAGTGGAAGTGCCCTATGCTCTCTAAGCTGAGTTTTTTAGATGTTTCAGGACACACCGTACACTTCTCCAGAGTGGCTGTTGGCAATTTACATCCCGCCCATCAGTGTAGCAAGGCTCCCGTTTCTCCATGGCCTGTCCTGCATTTCTGGTTTTGACACTTTATTCAGCATGGCCCTTTTGACCGATGGGAAGCGAGACTTCTTTGTAGCGCTGATTTGCCTTTCCAGGTTGCTTGGTTGGCCTAAAAGGGCGTATGCGTTTTTTCCTGAATATATTCAGGAAAAAACGCATACGCCCTTTTTGGCCAAGGGCATCATGGTCGAGGTTTTGCCGCTTTTCCTGTGCTTTAAAGGCGATTCGAATCTACCTCCTGAAATCTGTTTCCTGCAATTCTGCCTTGCTTTCAAATCCTCTTCGTTGCCTTCCCTCAATATATTTGTGGACGAGAGTTATCATTTCTAACTCTGCAGGTTTGTGAATTGCAGTGCCCCTGAGCTCCATTTTTCAACTCGCTTTCTTGGGAGCTGGCCGCAAAAGCGCAGGATTGCTTCAGGCCCTATTGTGGTTCCGGGCGGCAGGCTGAGCCTGTGGTTAATTCTTCTTCCTGATGGGAAAATAAAGTGACCTGTGCCTCTCCCCACACCTAGACCTAGTCTCTCATTGGTTCCCCCTCTTCCCGTTCATCCTCAGGACAAATTTGCAACCTGTACGGAACAGGAGGTTAAAGGTGCTCATTCTCCAAGGAGGGAGATTGCTAGTAAAGCGGCTGGAATGGCGAACCCGAGCACAAGGAGATGAGAAATGAGGTGCGTTTTAGAAACCTTTCCCGATCACATGGTGTACCATCTTCTGGGTTTCTCATGCATGTTTTCGATGTAGGAAGATGCCCTTGAACCTGGAGATTTTGGACCCATGGGATGAGTACCACGCAGTATTACTTTAAAGGGTCTGCGTTTGCTCACCCAACCTCACCAAACCTCTCAGCCCGAAGAGTGTCCACCCTTATGTCTCAATCAGCTGGGGGTCTAGAGATGGTCAATAAAGGTGGCATCCCAGCCCCTGAACGAATTCTCTATGAATTTCTCTCTCTTTCACTGTCTTTGTTTCACGGGTTTTTAAAAGTAATTGATTTTTATAATGGGGTTTAGCTGCTTTTCACTGCTGTGTTTATGCCGCTTTACACCCACTTGACTCACTTATAGAGAGATATCAATACATTGGTTTTAAGAGTCTTACTAGTCAGATATATTTTTGGGCGGTGAACAGGGGGTGTTGAATCCAGTTCACTGAGCAAGGAGTAGGTCTTGTCTGTTACATATTGGGTTTATGGAACAGTATCTGAGCTAATTTGAAACCCTTGTTTTATGCATCACCCCACCTCACCTTTCCCGTTAAGCAGCCATAGTGTGTTTTCTAAACGTGTGACGCTGTTCTGTTTTGTAATTCAGTTCAAGTGTAGCGGTTTTTACATTCCCTCTATAAGTGATATCTTATGATAAGTGCCTTTTTCTGTGTGACTTATTTCACTTAGAATCGTCGTACCTAAATCTTCTCATCATGCTGCTACTAGCCTTAAGATGTTGATTTCATTGCTGAGTGATATGCCATTATACATATGGACCACAACTTCTTTATCCATTTTTCTATTTCCTGGGATATTTAAGGTGTAACGAAGTGGAGGTTCTTGTCAACAGAGCAGCCCTCAACTTTGGGGTGCCTGTGTCTTGCTGATTTTTAGTTTTCCCAATTTATACGCCCATGAGTGGAAGTGCCCTATGCTCTCTAAGCTGAGTTTTTTAGATGTTTCAGGACACACCGTACACTTCTCCAGAGTGGCTGTTGGCACTTTACATCCCGCCCATCAGCGTAGCAAGGCTCCCGTTTCTCCATGGCCTGTCCTGCATTTCTGGTTTTGACACTTTATTCAGCATGGCCCTTTTGACCGATGGGAAGCGAGACTTCTTTGTAGCGCTGATTTGCCTTTCCAGGTTGCTTGGTTGGCCAAAAAGGGCGTATGCGTTTTTTCCTGAATATATTCAGGAAAAAACGCATACGCCCTTTTTGGCCAAGGGCATCATGGTCGAGGTTTTGCCGCTTTTCCTGTGCTTTAAAGGCGCTTCGAATCTACCTCCTGAAATCTGTTTCCTGCAATTCTGCCTTGCTTTCAAATCCTCTTCGTTGCCTTCCCTCAATATATTTGTGGACGAGAGTTATCGTTTCTAACTCTGCAGGTTTGTGAATTGCAGTGCCCCTGAGCTCCATTTTTCAACTCGCTTTCTTGGGAGCTGGCCCCAAAAGCGCAGGTTTGCTTCAGGCCCTATTCTGGTTCCGGGCGGCAGGCTGAGCCTGTGGTTAATTCTTCTTCCTGATAGGAAAATAGAGTGACCTGTGCCTGTCCCCAAACCTAGACCTAGTCTCTCATTGGTTCCCCCTCTTCCCGTTCATCCTCAGGACAAATTGCAACCTGTACGGAACAGGAGGTTAAAGGTGCTCATTCTCCAAGGAGGGAGATTTCTAGTAAAGCGGCTGGAATGGCGAACCCGAGCACAAGGAGATGAGAAATGAGGTGCGTTTTAGAAACCTTTCCCGATCACATGGTGTACCATCTTCTGGGTTTCTCATGCATGTTTTCGATGTAGGAAGATGCCCTTGAAGCTGGAGATTTCGGACCTATGGGATGGGTACCACGCAGTATTACTTTAAAGGGTCTGCGTTTGCTCACCCAACCTCACCAAACCTCTCAGCCCCAAGAGTGTCCACCCTTATGTCTCAATCAGCTGTGGGTCTAGAGATGGTCAATAAAGGTGGCATCCCAGCCCCTGAACGAATTCTCTATGAATTTCTCTCTCTTTCACTGTCTTTGTTTCACGGGTTTTTAAAAGTAATTGATTTTTATAATGGGGTTTAGCTGCTTTTCACTGCTGTGTTTATGCCGCTTTACACCCACTTGACTCACTTACAGAGAGATATCAATACATTGGTTTTAAGAGTCTTACTAGTCAGATATATTCTTGGGCGGTGAACAGGGGGTGTTGAATCCAGTTCACTGAGCAAGGAGTAGGTCTTGTCTGTTACATATTGGGTTTATGGAACAGTATCTGAGCTAATTTGGAAGCCTTGTTTTATGCATCACCCCTCCTCACCTTTCCCGTTAAGCAGCCATAATGTGTTTTCTAAACGTGTGACGCTGTTCTGTTTTGTAATTCAGTTCAAGTGTAGCGGTTTTTACATTCCCTGTATTAGTGATATCTTATGATAAGTGCCTTTTTCTGTGTGACTTATTTCACTTAGAATCGTCGTACCTAAATCTTCTCATCATGCTGCTACTAGCCTTATGATGTTGATTTCATTGCTGAGTGATATGCCATTATACATATGGACCACAACTTCTTTATCCATTTTTCTATTGCCTGGGATATTTAAGGTGTAACGAAGTGGAGGTTCTTGTCAACAGAGCAGCCCTAAACTTTGGGGTGCCTGTGTCTTGCTGATTTTTAATTTTCCCAATTTATACGCCCATGAGTGGAAGTGCCCTATGCTCTCTAAGCTGAGTTTTTTAGATGTTTCAGGACACACCGTACACTTCTCCAGAGTGGCTGTTGGCAATTTACCTCCCGCCCATCAGCGTAGCAAGGCTCCCGTTTCTCCATGGCCTGTCCTGCATTTCTGGTTTTGACACTTTATTCAGCATGGCCCTTTTGACCGATGGGAAGCGAGACTTCTTTGTAGCGCTGATTTGCCTTTCCAGGTTGCTTGGTTGGCCAAAAAGGGCGTATGCGTTTTTTCCTGAATATATTCAGGAAAAAACGCATACGCCCTTTTTGGCCAAGGGCATCATGGTCGAGGTTTTGCCGCTTTTCCTGTGCTTTAAAGGCGATTCGAACCTACCTCCTGAAATCTGTTTCCTGCAATTCTGCCTTGCTTTCAAATCCTCTTCATTGCCTTCCCTCAATATATTTGTGGACGAGAGTTATCATTTATAACTCTGCAGGTTTGTGAATTGCAGTGCCCCTGAGCTCCATTTTTCAACTCGCTTTCTTGGGAGCTGGCCCCAAAAGCGCAGGATTGCTTCAGGCCCTATTGTGGTTCCGGGCGGCAGGCTGAGCCTGTGGTTAATTCTTCTTCCTGATGGGAAAATAGAGTGACCTGTGCCTGTCCCCACACCTAGACCTAGTCTCTCATTGGTTCCCCCTCTTCACGTTCATCCTCAGGACAAATTGCAACCTGTACGGAACAGGAGGTTAAAGGTGCTCATTCTACAAGGAGGGAGATTGCTAGTAAAGTCGCTGGAATGGCGAGCCCGAGCACAAGGAGATGAGAAATGAGGTGCGTTTTAGAAACCTTTCCCGATCACATGGTGTACCATCTTCTGGGTTTCTCATGCATGTTTTCGATGTAGGAAGATGCCCTTGAAGCTGGAGATTTGGGACCTATGGGATGGGTACCACGCAGTATTACTTTAAGGGGTCTGCGTTTGCTCACCCAACCTCACCAAACCTCTCAGCCCCAAGAGTGTCCACCCTTATGTCTCAATCAGCTGTGGGTCTAGATATGGTCAATCCAGGTGGCATCACAGCCCCTGAACGAATTTTGTAAGAATTTCTCTCTCTTTCACTGTCTTTGTTTCACGGGTTTTTAAAAGTAATTGATTTTTATAATGGGGTTTAGCTGCTTTTCACTGCTGTTTTTATGGTGCTTTACACCCACTTGACTCACTTACAGAGAGATATCAATACATAGCTTTGAAGATTCTTCCTAGTCAGATATATTCTTGGGCGGTGAATAGGGGGTTTTTGCGTCCAGTTCACTGAGCAAGGAGTAGGTCTTGTCTATTACATATTGGGTTTATGGAACGCTATCTGAGCTAATTGGAAACCCTTGTTTTATGCGTCACCCCACCTCACCGTTCCCGTTAAGCAGCCATAGTGTGTTTTCTAAACGTGGGACTCTGTTCTGTTTTGTAATTCAGTTCAAGTGTAGCGGTTTTTACATTCCCTCTATAAGTGATATCTTACGATAAGTGTCTTTCTGTGTGACTTATTTCACTTAGAATCGTCGTACCTAAATCCACTCATCATGCTGCTAGTAGCCTTATGACGTTGATTTCATGCCTGAGTGATATTCCATTGTACATAAGGACCACAACTTCTTTATCCATTTTTCTCTTTCCTGGGATATTTAAGGTGTAATGAAGTGGAGGTTCTTGTCAACAGAGCAGCCCTAAACTTTGGGGTGCCTGTGACTTGCTGATTTTTAGTTTTCCCAATTTATACGCCCATGAGTGGAAGTGCCCTATGCTCTCTAAGCTGAGTTTTTTAGATGTTTCAGGACACACTGTACACTTCTCCAGAGTGTCTGTTGGCACTTTACATCCCGCCCATCAGCGTAGCAAGGCTCCCGTTTCTCCATGGCCTGTCCTGCATTTCTGGTTTTGACACTTTATTCAGCATGGCCCTTTTGACCGATGGGAAGCGAGACTTCTTTGTAGCGCTGATTTGCCTTTCCAGGTTGCTTGGTTGGCCAAAAAGGGCGTATGCGTTTTTTCCTGAATATATTCAGGAAAAAACGCATACGCCCTTTTTGGCCAAGGGCATCATGGTAGAGGTTTTGCCGCTTTTCCTGTGCTTTAAAGGCGATTCGAATCTACCTCCTGAAATCTGTTTCCTGCAATTCTGCCTTGCTTTCAAATCCTCTTCGTTGCCTTCCCTCAATATATTTGTGGACGAGAGTTATCATTTCTAACTCTGCAGGTTTGTGAATTGCAGTGCCCCTGAGCTCCATTTTTCAACTCGCTTTCTTGGGAGCTGGCTGCAAAAGCGCAGGATTGCTTCAGGCCCTATTGTGGTTCCGGGTGGCAGGCTGAGCCTGTGGTTAATTCTTCTTCCTGATGGGAAAATAGAGTGACCTGTGCCTAGCCCCACACCTAGACCTAGTCTCTCATTGGTTCCCCCTCTTCCCGTTCATCCTCAGGACAAATTTGCAACCTGTACGGAACAGGAGGTTAAAGGTGCTCATTCTCCAAGGAGAGAGATTGTTAGTAAAGCGGCTGTAATGGCGAGCCCGAGCACAAGGAGATGAGAAATGAGGTGCGTTTTAGAAACCTTTCCCGATCACACGGTGTACCATCTTCTGGGTTTCTCATGCATGTTTTCGATGTAGGAAGATGCCCTTGAAGCTGGAGATTTGGGACCTATGGGATGGGTACCACGCAGTATTACTTTAAAGGGTCTGCGTTTGCTCACCCAACCTCACCAAACCTCTCAGCCCCAAGAGTGTCCACCCTTATGTCTCAATCAGCTGTGGGTCTAGATATGGTCAATCCAGGTGGCATCACAGCCCCTGAACGAATTTTGTAAGAATTTCTCTCTCTTTCACTGTCTTTGTTTCACGGGTTTTTAAAAGTAATTGATTTTTATAATGGGGTTTAGCTGCTTTTCACTGCTGTTTTTATGGTGCTTTACACCCACTTGACTCACTTACAGAGAGATATCCATACATAGCTTTGAAGATTCTTCCTAGTCAGATATATTCTTGGGCGGTGAATAGGGGGTTTTTGCGTCCAGTTCACTGAGCAAGGAGTAGATCTTGTCTATTACATATTGGGTTTATGGAACGCTATCTGAGCTAATTTGAAACCCTTGTTTTATGCATCACCCAACCTCACCGTTCCCGTTAAGCAGCCATAGTGTGTTTTCTAAACGTGGGACTCTGTTCTGTTTTGTAATTCAGTTCAAGTGTAGCGGTTTTTACATTCCCTCTATAAGTGATATCTTACGATAAGTGTCTTTTTGTGTGACTTATTTCACTTAGAATCGTCGTACCTAAATCCACTCATCATGCTGCTACTAGCCTTATGACGTTGATTTCATGCCTGAGTGATATTCCATTGTACATAAGGACCACAACTTCTTTATCCATTTTTCTCTTTCCTGGGATATTTAAGGTGTAATGAAGTGGAGGTTCTTGTCAACAGAGCAGCCCTAAACTTTGGGGTGCCTGTGTCTTGCTGATTTTTAGTTTTCCCAATTTATACGCCCATGAGTGGAAGTGCCCTATGCTCTCTAAGCTGAGTTTTTTAGATGTTTCAGGACACACCGTACACTTCTCCAGAGTGGCTGTTGGCAATTTACATCCCACCCATCAGCGTAGCAAGGCTCCCGTTTCTCCATGGCCTGTCCTGCATTCCTGGTTTTGACACTTTATTCAGCATGGCCCTTTTGACCGATGGGAAGCGAGACTTCTTTGTAGCGCTGATTTGCCTTTCCAGGTTGCTTGGTTGGCCAAAAGGGCGTATGCGTTTTTTCCTGAATATATTCAGGAAAAAACGCAGACGCCCTTTTTGGCCAAGGGCATCATGGTCGAGGTTTTGCCGCTTTTCCTGTGCTTTAAAGGGGATTCGAATCTACCTCCTGAAATTTGTTTCCTGCAATTCTGCCTTGCTTTCAAATCCTCTTCGTTGCCTTCCCTCAATATATTTGTGGACGAGAGTTATCATTTCTAACTCTGCAGGTTTGTGAATTGCAGTGCCCCTGAGCTCCATTTTTCAATCTTTTTCTTGGGAGCTGGCCGCAAAAGCGCAGGATTGCTTCAGGCCCTATTCTGGTTCCGGGGGGCAGGCTGAGCCTGTGGTTATTTCTTCTTCCTGATGGGAAAATAGAGTGACCTGTGCCTGTCCCAACACCTAGAGCTAGTCTCTCATTGGTTCCCCCTCTTCCCGTTCATCCTCAGGACAAATTGCAACCTTTTCGGAACCAGAGGTTAAAGGTGCTGATCCTTCAAGTAGGGAGATTGCTGGTAAAGCGGCTCGAATGGCGAGCCCGAGCACAAGGAGATGAGAAATGAGGTGCGTTTTAGAAACCTTTCCCGATCACATGGTGTACCATCTTCTGGGTTTCTCATGCATGTTTTCGATATAGGAAGATGCCCTTGAACCTGGAGATTTTGGACCCATGGGATGGGTACCACGCAGTATTACTTTAAAGGGTCTGCGTTTGCTCACCCAACCTCACCAAACCTCTCAGCCCCAAGAGTGTCCACCATTATGTCTCAATCAGCTGTGGGTCTAGAGATGGTCAATAAAGGCGGCATCCCAGCCCCTGAACGAATTCTGTATGAATTTCTCTCTCTTTCACTGTCTTTGTTTCACGGGTTTTTAAAAGTAATTGATTTTTATAATGGGGTTTAGCTGCTTTTCACTGCTGTGTTTATGCTGCTTTACAGCCACTTGACTCACTTACAGAGAGATATGAATACATAGGTTTTAAGATTCTTACTAGTCAGATATATTCTTGTGCGGTGAATAGGGGGTGTTGAGTCCAGTTCACTGAGCAAGGTGTAGGTCTTTTCTATTACATATTGGGTTTATGGAACGGTATCTGAGCTAATTTGAAACCCTTGGTTTATGCATCACCCCACCTCACCTTTCCCTTTAAGCAGCCATAGTGTGTTTTCTAAACGTGTGACTCTGTTCTGTTTTGTAATTCAGTTCAAGTGTAGCGGTTTTTACATTCCCTCTATAAGTGATATCTTATGATAAGTGTCTTTTTCTGTGTGACTTATTTCACTTAGAATCGTTGTACCTAAATCCCCTCATAATGGTGCTACTAGCCGTATGACATTGATTTCATGGGTCAGTGATATTCCATTGTACATAAGTACCACAACTTCTTTATCCATTTTTCTGTATCCTGGCATATTAAAGGTGTACTGAAGTGGAGGTTCTTGTAAACAGAGCAGCCCTAAACTTTGTGGTGTCTGTGTCTTGTTGATTTTTATTTTTCCCATTTTATACGCCCATGAGTGGTAGTGCCCTATGCTCTCTAGCTGTGTTTTTTAGATGTTTTAGGAAACACCATACACTTCTCCAGAGTGGCCGTTCGCAAATTACATCCCGCCCATCAGCCTAACAAGGCTCCCTTTTCTCCCTGGCCTGTCCTGCGTTTCTGGGTTTTACACTCTTTTAGAATGGCCCTTTTGACCCCTGGGAAATGAGACTTCTTTGTAGTGCTCATTTGCATTTCCGGCTTGCTTGGTTGGCCACAAAAGGCGTATGCGTTTTTTCCTGAATATATTCAGGAAAATGGGTACACGCCCTCTTTGGCCAAGGGCATCATTGTCAAAGTTTTACCGCTTTTCATGTGCTTTAAAGGCGATTCGAATCTACCTCCTGAAATTTGTTTCCTGCAATTCTGCCTTGCTTTCAAATCGTCTTCATTGCCTTCCCTCAATATATTTTTGGACGAGAGTGATCATTTATAACTCTGCATGTTTTTGAATTGCAGTGCCCCTGAGCTCTATTTTTCAACTCGCTTTTTTGTGAGCTGGCTGCAAAACTGCCGGATTGCTTTAGGCCCTATACTGGTTCCGTGGGGCAGGCTGAGCCTGTGGTTAATTCTTCTTTTTGATGGGAAATTATAGTGACCTCTGCCTGTCCGAACATCTAGGGCTTGTCTCTCATTGTTTCTCCTCCTTCCCCTTCATCCTCTGGACAAATTCCAAACTCTGTGCAACAGGATGTTGAAGGTGCTGACATCCTCAAGTGTGGAGAATGTTAGGAAAGAGGGTGGAGGGGTGAACCCGACAACCAGGGGATTAGGAGATGAGGTGCCTTTTCGAAAATCTTCCTGATCCAACCGTGTACCATCTTCTGGGTGTCACAGGCATATTTTAGCTGTAGGAAAGGTCCCATATATGTAAGGAGAACACCAGGGATTTTTTCAAATCAGTGTCTCCCCGAACCCCAATCTGGGGAATTTTTAAGCTACTGGTACATGTATGTTCATTAAGGGACTGGGCTGTAGGCAGAGTCCGAACTTTAGAGGATTGAAATCTTCATGGTCAGAAACGCTCACCATCGGCCTCCTTTATGTTCCATTTTATCTGTAGGTGATAGATGATGTCGATATAGATATCTATTGTTTTTCAGATTATTTCCCCTTAAGGGTTATTACAAAATATTGAGTATAGTTCCTTTGCTATACAGCAGTTCCTTGTTGATGATATATTTTATACATAGCAGTGTGTATATGTTAATCCGAAACTGTTAATTTATCCCTCCTCCCACCTTTCCCCTTTGGTAATAAAAAAATACAAGATTTTATACTTCTCAGAAATCTAGGAGCTGAAAGAGAGGTATCATTTTCAATGGAAAATCATTCAAAACAAGATTGAAACTTCAGCCAAGATTAGTAGGTCCACATCCTTAGAAAGAAATCACTGCATTTCTCTAATGTTGACCTGACAAATACGACAAACCCCTCCACTGAACTTGCTTATAATAAAGTGATGGAAATATCAAATGGAAGTGTTTGAAATACCTTATTTTACACGAGCCTTATACACTGCTCTATGTTAATTACAGTTTGGCTCACACATCTGTTCATTGAAGTTACAATATTTGGCTCACACATCTGTTCATTGAAGTTACAATATTTGGCTCACACATCTGTTCATTGAAGTTACAATATTTGGCTCACACATCTGTTCATTGAAGTTACAATATTCTCAAATTCTGTTACTGATCCTGCAGAGTGGGCCCCATCAAGGGTCCCCCTGCCCAGTGTCATTGGAGCCAACAGATTGAGACTGAGTTTGGTTCAGAAGCAAAGGAAAACTTTATATTTTGATCAGAGAATGGAGAGGTGAGAGCGTGCGCTCCCCCGCGGGCTGTGGGCCGGGCTGCTGTGTAGGGATCCTGTCAGCGTCAGCGGGAGGGATGGGGCAGAGCTCTCGAGGGCCGGGTTGGCTGGAGCTCAGGCTCTATGTGGCGGAGTCTGCACGGGGCCCTGAGAGCTGAGGTGTCGGCCCAGCCATTTTGCACTAGGAAATCGGGTCTGAAGTGCCAGGTGTGGGACCTCTGCCTGTGGAAACCTAGGAACAAGTGAAATTAGAAAAAGCACAAAGGAAAAAAAGGTTAGACTTTATTTTATTGCCCAGATTCTATTTTTATCTCCCAGGAATTTTTAATGGGCTTTGCCAGTGACAAACCCCTCCTCTGCCTCTTGTCCCATTCCACATTCTTGGTGCGCTGAGGGTGCAGACACCTCTTCTGTAAATGCTTCGTGCTGAGTTGGGTGTCCTCATACCCGGGGGGAGGGGCAGGACTTCTCCCCAGCAGCCTCCAGGTGAGGTTGATTGTCCCCAGGCCTCCTCCCTCACTGCTCGTCTGCCTGAGCACCAGCGTTGGAAGTTTTATAGATTCTAAAGACCTTTAAGGGTCCAGGAAAGAGATGCGCAGGGACGCTGGGGGGGCCGGTTTTACCCTGCTCCACATTGGTTCGGCCCCCTTAGGCTGACGGTTTCTGCCAGCCTAGATGCTCTGACCAGTAGTCTGCGCTTTCTTCAGTTAGGCCACTGAATTAACGTACAAACAGCACCAGGTGTCAGAGCCCTGCCTGCTCAACTCCCAGACAGTCCAGGGCCGGTGGTGATCCAGGACCATGACGGCCACTCAGTCACCGCCCTTTTGAAGTAACCAGGAATACATCTGGTCTCATTGGCCGCCGTCACCGTGATGTCTGTAGGCTTTTCTATGGTGGCAGCGTTATTTACGGGTCCCCTGCCAGGTTTATTAGCTCCACTCTGGGTGCAGTAAGTCCTGCAAGCAATAGTCTGTTCTTTTGGGGCACACTCTTGTGGTTTTCTGAGAGAAGCTCCAGGTCAAGTGATGGTCACACGAGTCGTCATGGGGGCCTGGTGCCCCAGGTTGTCTCTCTGGAGGTTGGAGTTGGAGGGCCTCCTCACTCGAGGTCATTGTGCCCACGGAGCGATCCCTGCAACTTCAGGGCATGGTGGGTGGTTAGGATCACCAAGTGGCGTCCTTTACCCTTAGGAGGGAGCTGGCCTTGCGGGCTGCTCATTTCCAGGTTTTTAGATACCCCCAGTATCCTGGTCGGATGAGGTGGCTGGCCAATGCCTGGAGGGCATTCTTGCGTTGTTCCATTTCAAGTGGTCCCAGTTTTTGCACTAAAACTCCAAGGGCGATTCGCCTTCGACCAGGAATGTAAAGGTCAAAGGGTTTAGCTAAATTAGGGAGGTCCAGGGCAAGGGTCTGAATTGACTGCTCTTTCCATTCTTGAAAGGCCGCTTCTGGATTCTATTCAAAAGGATCATCATCTTTTCCTTTCAGTGTTTCATATAGAGGCCCAGGTATGACTGTAGTTAGGGATCCAGATGCAGCAAACCCCGGTCTCCCCAGGAACCCCTAAGCTGTCTTCTAGTTTTAGGAAGGGTGAGGCTGCAAATGGCTTCTTCCCTTTCCTGGGATGGGCTTCTCCGATCTTCTGTGAGAATGAAGCCCAGGCAGGTCACCTTAGTCTGTGATATTTGAGCCTTTTTCTTGGACACCTTCTATCTTTTATTGGCTAGGTAGTCCAGAGGCCTCCTTAGTAGGGCTGGCGATCAGAATGTCGTCTGCATATTTTTTTTTAATTTATTTATTTATTATTTATGGCTGTGTTGGGTCTTCGTTTCTGTGCAAGGGCTTTCTCTAGTTGCGGCAAGTGGGGGCCACTCTTCATCGTGGTGTGCGGGCCTCTCACTATCGCAGCCTCTCTTATTGTGGAGCACAGGCTCCAGAAGCGCAGGCTCAGTAATTGTGGCTCACGGGCCTAGTTGCTCCGCAGAATATGGGATCTTCTCAGACCAGGGCTCGAACCTGTGTCCCCTGCATTGGCAGGCAGATTCTCAACCACTGCGCCATCAGGGAAGCCCAGAATGTCGTCTGCATATTGAAGGAGGGTTCACTTCTCCAGAGGTAGATCTTTTAGGGTTTTAGCTAACGTTTCCCCGAAGATGGTGTGGGAATTTTTGAACCCCTGGGGCAGGACGGCCAAGCAGTATTGTTTTTGTTGTATGTTGAGTCCTGCCACTCACAGCCAAAATTTCTTGTGACTCTGAGACTAATGGAATACAGAAGAAGGCATCATTGAAGTCTAATACAGAATACCATGTCCTGGTGGATGGTAGAATGACCAGCAGGGTGTAGGAATTAGGAACTACTGGATGTATATCCTCTGTGGCTTCACTGACTGTCCTGGCGTCCTTTACCAGGTCCCCAGCAGCCCACGGGGCTCTCATGGTCAGGCCCCTCCCAGGATATGGAGCTCACCTGTGCAGGTAGCCAGCAGCCCACGGGGCTCTCGTGGTTAAGCCCCTCCCAGGATATGGAGCTCACCTGTGCAGGTACCCAGCAGCCCACGGGGCTCTCATTGTCAGGCCCCTCCCAGGATATGGAGCTCACCTGGGCAGCTACCCAGCAGCCCACGGGGCTCTCGTGGTCAGGCCCCTCCCAGGATATGGAGCTCACCTGGGCAGGTACCCAGCAGCTCACGGGGCTCTCGTGGGCAGGCCCCTCCCAGGATATGGAGCTCACCTGGGCAGGTACCCAGCAGCTCACGGGGCTCTCGTGGGCAGGCCCCTCCCTGGATATGGAGCTCCCTTGGACAGGTAACCCGGCAGAGATGGGCACACAGGAACCTTGCACATAGCCCTCATCGCAGAGCACCGCCAGCACACCTGTCGCTCAGAGCTGACACAGAGCACCTCAGAGCAGGGCTTGAACTAACAAACAGCAGCTCCGACATGTCTGTGACCCTAGGCTTCACTCTGTGTGGCCTCCTTCCACCTGGTCTTCCAGGGGCTTCCACTGTAGCCGGGGCACCAGGCCTCTGTCTCCACCCACCACCCCTCCTCTCCCTGACTCCTGGGTTCCTCTCATTAGAAGAGGGTCTTCTTGAAGTTGTCTTCCACTCATGGACCAGATAAAATGATTAGAAAACAAGCCAGGGCTGCCGCCCCTTGTCTATCCTGACTCTCGGGACCCTACACCTGTTCCTTGGATCTGGCCGGTGCAGCAAGGCCCATTATCTGCAACTCTGAGCCCCTGAGGGGCGAGGATTGGCTGACCTGGGCAGCCTGACCCGGCCGGCCAGCCCTTCCCAGGTGTGCCTGGGTTGAGGTCAATATAAACACCCCTCCAGGCAGCAAAAGCCTCTGCAGCTGTGCCTGACGCCATATTCTCTGCCCCGTCAGCAGTCTCGGGGTTGTGCTGCTGGGAGGGAGTAGGGCCCAGGGCTCTATGAGTGGCCCCGTGTGAGTGGGGCTCTGCTGGACTTTCTGCAGGAGTTGCCGGGCTGCCACCTGCTAAAGAAGAGGATGTGTCACCCATACCTGCTGCTGGAATTTCTCCCCGGGCAGAGGTGAGGAAGGAAAAAAGCAGTGGGCACCGGGACAGGACGGGTACCTCAGGCAGGGAAATGGAAAGCTTCCAGAAGAGCGCCCGGGGCCAGGACTGTCCTGGCTGGCCTGCAGGCACCAAGTCGGCCTGCGTGCTGTCGCTGGTGTGACTCCAAGCCCCTTCCTCTAGGCTTTAAAGTCTTTGCACACATTCAGGTGTTTTACCTGGGAAGGGTGGGAAAAGTTCAGCAGCAGCTGGCCTGGGGCTCAGCTCACGTTTACTCAGAGACGCCTCCTCACGGTCCCCCAGCTTTGCAATGAGGACGCTCCTTGCAGGGGAGCTGCTGGCTGCATGGGAGACGATTCCCCACCTCTGACCAACTTCAGAATTGTTTACCACTGGAGCAAGTGCCCTGATAGGGTTTTCCTCTGTATGACCAGTGGGTTCTGTTTTTTTTTTTTTCTTTTTTGGTTCAAGGTAGGTTTTATTCCTCTTTTTGTATTTATAGATATAAGCATGGAAATAATTCATTCATATAAATACATCTATGGGAAGGACAGAACTTGTTTTTCTGTTTTCTGTTTTTAAATATTATTTTTTAATTTTTAAATTTTATTTTATTCATTTTTTTATACAGCAGGTTCTTATTGGTTATCTATTTTATACATATAAGTGTATATATGTCAATCCCAGGCTCGCAATTCATCCCACCACCACCACCCTGCCACTTTCCCCCCTTGGTGACCATACATTTGTTCTCTACATCTGTGTCTCTATTTCTGCCTTGCAAAGCGGTTCATCTGTACCATTTTTCTAGGTTCCACATGTATGCGTTAATATACGATATTTGTTTTTCTTTTTCTGACTTACTTCACTCTGTATGACAGTCTCTAGATCTATCCACGTCTCTACAAATGACCCAATTTCATTCCTTTTTATGGCTGAGTAATATTCCATTGTATATATGTACCACATCTTTTCCATTTGTCTATCTATGGGCATTTAGGTTGCTTCCATGACCTGGCTATTGTAAATAGTGCTGCAATGAACATTGTGGTGAATGTGTCTTTTTGAATTATGGTTTTCTCTGGGTATATGCCCAGTAGTGGGATTGCTGGGTCATATGATAATTCTATTTTTAGTTTTTTAAGGCACCTCCATACTGTTCTCCATAGTGACTGTATCAATTTACATTCCCACAAATAGTGTAAGAGGGTTCCCTTTTCTCCACACCCTCTCCAGCATTTGTTGTTTGTAGATTTTCTGATGATGCCCATTCTAACTGGTGTGAGGTGATACCTCATTGTAGTTTTGGTTTATATTTCTCTAATAATTAGTGATGTTGAGCAGCTTTTCATGTGCTTCTTGGCCATCTGTATGTCTTCTTGGGACAAATGTCTATTTACGTCATCTGCCCATTTTTGGATTGGGTTGTTTGTTTTTTTACTGTTGAGCTGCATGAGCTGTTGATATATATTGGAGATTAATCCTTTGTCCATTGATTCGTTTGCAAATATTTTCTCCCATTCTGAGGGTTGTCTTTTCGTCGTCTTTGTAGTTTCCTTTGCTTTCCAAAAGCTTTTAGGTTTCATTTGCTCCCATTTGTTTATTTTTGTTTTTTATTCCATTACTCTAGGAGGTGGATCAAAAAAGATCTTGCTGTGATTTATGTCAAAGAGTATTCTTCCTATGTTTTCCTCTAAGAGTTTTATAGTGTCCGGTCTAACATTTCGGTCTCTAGTCCATTTTGAGTTTATTTTTTGTGTATGGTGTTAGGGAGTGTTCTAATTTCATTCTTTTACATGTAGCTGTCCATTTTTCCCAGCACCACTTATTGAAGAGACTGTCTTTTCTCCATTGTATATCCTTGCCTCCTTTGTCATAGATTAGTGGACCACAGGTGTGTAGGTTTGTCTCTGGGCTTTCTTTTTTTTTTCTTTTACATCTTTATTGGAGTATAATTGCTTTACAATTGTGTGTTAGTTTCTGCTGTATGAAAAAGTGAATCAGCTATACGTATACATATAACACCATATCCCCTCCCTCTTGCACTTCCCTCTCACTCCCTTATCCCACCCCTTTAGGTGGTCACAAAGCACCGAGCTGATCTCCCTGTGCTATGTGGCTGCTTCCCAGTAGCTATCAATTTTACATTTGGTAGTGTATATATGTCCATACCACTCTCTCACTTTGTCCCAGCTTACCCTTCCCCCTCCCCGTGTCCTCAAGTCCTTTCTCTACATCTGTGTCCTTAATCCTTTCCTGCCCCTAGGTTCTTCATAAACTTTTTTCTTTTAGATTCCATATATATGTGTTAGCATACGGTATTTGTTTTTCTCTTTCTGACTTACTTCACTCTGTAGGACGGACTCTAGATCCATCCACCTCACTACAAATAACTCAATTTCGTTTCGTTTTATGGCTGCATAATGTTTCATTGTATATATGTGCCACATCTTCTTTATCCAGTTATCTGTTGATGGACACTTAGGTTGCTTCCATGTCCTGGCTATTGTAAATAGAGCTACAATGAACATTGTGGTACATGACTCTTTTTGAATTATGGTTTTCTCAGGGTAAATGTCCAGTAGTGGGATTGCTGGGTTGTACGGTTGTTCTATTTTTAGTTTTTAAGGAACCCCCATACCGTTCTCCCTAGTAGCTATATCAATTTACATTCCCACCAACAGTGCAAGAGGGTTCCTTTTTTTCCAATAAATGCCTCTCCAGCATTTATTGTTTGTAGATTTTTTGATGATGGCCATTCTGACTGGTGTGAGGTGATATCTCACTGTAGTTTTGATTTGCATTTCTCTAATGATTAGTGATGTTCAGCATCCTTTCATGTGTTTGTTGGCAACCTGTATATCTTCTTTGGAGAAATGTCTATTTAGGTCTTCTGCCCATTTTTGGATTGGGTTGTTTGGTTTTGTGATATTGAGCTACATGAGCTGCTTTTTGGAGATTAATCCTTTGCCATTTGCTTCATTTGAAAATATTTTCTCCCATTCTGATGGTTGTCTTTTCATCTTGCTTATGTTTTCCTTTGCTGTGCAAAAGATTTTAAGTTTCATTAGGTCCCATTTTTTTTAATTTTTGTTTTTATTTCCATTTCCCTAGGAGGTGGGTCAAAAAGGATCTTGCTGTGATTTATGTCATAGACTGTTCTGCTTATGTTTTCCTCTAAGAGTTTTATAGTGGCTGGTCTTACATTTAGGTCTCTAATCCATTTTGAGTTTATTTTTGTGTATGGTGTTAGGGAGCATTCTAATTTCATTCTTTTACATGTAGCTGTCCAGTTTTCCCAGCACCACTTACTGAAGACACTGTCTTTTCTCCATTGTATACCCTTGCCTCCTTTGTCATAGATTAGTTAACCATAGGTACGTGGGTTTATCTCTGTGCTTTCTATCCTGTTCTATCGATCTATATTTCTGTTTTTGTGTCAGTACCATATCATCTTGATTACTGTAGCTTTGTAATATAGTCTGAAGTCTGGAAGTCTGATTCCTCCAGTGCTTTTTTTTCCCCCTCAAGGCTGCTTTGGCTATCCAGGGTCTTTTGTGTCTCCCTACAAATTTTAAGATTTTTTTTTCTAGTTCTGTAGAAAATGCCAAAGGTATTTTGATAGGGATTGCATTGAATCTGTAGATTGCTTTGGGTAGTATAGTCATTTTCACAATATTGATTCTTCTAATCCAAGAACATGGTATATGTCTCCATCTGTTTATATCATCTTTGATTTCTTTCATCAGTGTCTTATAGTTTTCTGAGTACAGGTCTTTTACTTCCTTAGGTAGGTTTATTCCTAGGTAGTTTATTCTTTTTGTTGCAGTGGTAATGGTATTGTTTCCTTAATTTCTCTTTCTGTTCTTTCATTGTTAGTGTATAGGAATGCAAGCAATTTCTGTGCATTAATTTTGTATCCTGCAACTTTACCAAATTCATTGATTAGCTCCAGTGGTTTTCTGGTGGCATCTTTAGGATTCTCTATCTATGATATGATGTCTTCTGCAAACAGTGACAATTTTACTTCTTTTCCTTTTTGTATTCCTTTTATTTCTTTTTCTTCTCTGATTGCCATGGCTAGGACTTCCAAAACTATGTTGAATAGTAGTGGTGAGAGTGGATATCCTCGTCTTGTTCCTGATCTTAGAGGAAACGCTTTCAGTTTTTCACCATTGAGAATGATGTTTGCTGTGGGTTTGTCATATATGGCCTTTATAACCTTGAAGTAGTTTCCCTCTATGCCCACACTCTGCAGAGTTTTTAACATAAATGAATGTTGAATTTTCTCAAAATCTTTTCCTGCATCTATTGAGATGATCATATGGTTTTATTCTACAATTTGTTAATATGGTGTATCACATTGATTTGTGTATATTGAAGAATCCTTGCATCCCTGGGATAAACCCCACTTGATCATGGTGTATGATCCTTTTAACGTGTTGTTCGATTCTGGTTGCTAGTATTTTGTTGAGGATTTTTACATCTATATTCATCAGTGATATTGGTCTATAATTTTCTTTCCTTGTAGTATCTTTGTCTGGTTTTGGTATCAGGGTGATGGTGGTCTCATAGAATGAGTTTGGGAGTGTTCCTTCCCCTGCAATTGTTTTGAAGAATTTGAGAAGGTTGGGTGCTAGCTCTTCTCTAAATATTTGATAGAATTCACCTGTGATGCCATCTGGTTCTGGACTTTTGTTTGTTGGAAGATTTTTAATCACAGTTTCAATTTCATTGCTTGTGATAGGTTTGTTCATATTCTCTATTTCTTCCTGATTCAGTCTTGGAAAGTTATCCCTTTCTAAGAATTTGTCCATTTCTTCCAGGTTGTCCATTTTATTGGCATAGAGTTGCTTGTACTAGTCTCTTAGGATGCTTTGTATTCCTGTGGTGTCTGTTGTAACTTCTCCTTTTTCACTTCTAATTTTGTTGATTTGAATCCTCTCCCTCTTTTTCTTGGGTCTGGCTAAAGGCTTATCATTTTTGTTTATCTTCTCAAAGAACCAGCTTTTAGTTTTATTGATCTTTGCTTTCATTTTCTTTGTTTCTATTCCATTTATTTCTGCTCTGATCTTTATGATTCCTTCCCTTCTACTAACTTTGGGTTTTGTTCTTCTTTCTCTAGTTCCTCTAGGTGTAAGGTTAGATTGTTTATTTGAGATTTTTCTTGTTTCTTGAGGTAGGCTTGTATTGCTATAAACTTCCCTCTTAGAACTGCTTTTGCTGCATCCCATTGGTTTTGGATCATCGTGTTTTTGTTGTCATTTGTCTCTAGGTAGTTTTTGATTTCCTCTTTTATTTCTTCAGTGATCTCTTGGTTATTTAGTAACGTATTGTTTAGCCTCCATGTTTTTTTTGTTTTTTACGGATTTTTCCCTGTAATTGATTTCTAATCTCATAGCATTGTGGTCGGAACAGCTGCTTGATATGATTTCAGCTTTCTTTAATTTACTGAGGCTTTTTTGTGACCCGAGATGTGATCTATCCTGGAGAATGTTCTGTGTGCAGTTGAGAAGAACGTGTAATCTGCTGTTTTTGGATGGAATATCCTATAAATATCAGTTAACTCTATCTGGTCTATTGTGTCATTTAAAGCTTGTGTTTCCTTATTAATTTTCTGTCTGGATGATCTCCACTGGTGTAAGTGAGCTGTTAAAGTCCCCCACTATTATTGTGTTACTGTCGATTTCCTCTTTTATAGCTGTTAGCAGTTGCCTTATATATTGAGGTGCTCCTATGTTGGGTACATATATATTTATAATTGTTATATCTTCTTCTTGGGTTGATCCCTTGACCGTTATGTAGTGTCTTTCCTTGTCTCTTGTAACATTCTTTATTTTAAAGTCTATTTTATCTGATATGAGTATTGCTACTCCAGCTTTCTTTTGATTTGCATTTGCATAGAATATATTTTTCCATCGCCTCACTTTCAGTCTGTATGTGTCCCTAGGTCTGAAATGGGTCTCTTGTAGACCGCATATATATAGGTCTTGTTTTTGTATCCATTCAGAGAGGCTGTGTCTTTTGGTTGGAACATTTAGTCCATTCATGTTTAAGGTAATTATTGATATGCATATTACTATTTTCTTAATTGTTACGGGTTTGTCTTGTTGGGTCCTTTTCTTCTCTTGTGTTTCCCACTTAGAGAATTTCCTTTAGCATTTGGTGTAGAGCTGGTTTCATGGTGCTGAATTCTCTTAGCTTTTGCTTGTCTGTAGGACTTTTGATTTCTCTGTGAAATCTGAAAGAGATCCTTGCTGGGTGGAGTACTCTTGGTTGTTGGTTCTTCCCTTTCATCACTTTAAATTTATCATGCCACTCCCTTCTGGCTTGTAGATTTTCTGCTGAGAAATCAGCTGTTATGGGAGTTCCCTTTTATGTTATTTGTCATTTTTCCCTTGTTGCTTTCAATAATTTTTCTTTGTCTTTAATTTTTGTCAATTTGGTTACTATGTGTCTTTGCATTTCTCTCCTTTGATTTATCCTGCCTGGGACTCTCTGCGCTTCCTGGACTTGGGTGGCTATTTCTTTTCCCATGCTAGGGAAGTTTTTGACTATAATCTCTTCAAATATATTCTTGCGTCCTTTCTCTCTCTCTTCGCCTTCTGGGACCCCTATAATGTGAATGTTGTTGCATTTAATGTTGTCCCAGAGGACTCTTGGGGTGTCCTCATTTATTTTCATTCTTTTTCTTTATTCTGTTCCATGGCAGTGATTTCCACCTTTCTGTCTTCCAGGTCACTTATCCGTTCTTCTGCCACAGTTATTCTGCTACTGATTCTTTCTAGTGTATTTTTCATTTCAGTTATTATATTATTCACCTCTGTTTGTTTGTTCTTTAATTCTTCTAGGTGTTTGTTCCTTAATTCTTCTAGGTCTTTGTTAAGCATTTCTTGCATCTTCTCGATCTTTGCCTCCATTCTTTTTTTTTTAATTTTTTTTTACGTTTTTTTTTAAACATCTTTATTGAAGTATAATTGCTTCACAATGGTGTGTTAGTTTCTGCTTTATAACAAAGTGAATCAGCTACACATATACACACGTTCCCATATCTCCTCCCTCCCGCATCTCCCTCCCTCCCACCCTCCCCATCCCACCCCCCCAGGCGGTCACAAAGCACCGAGCTGATCTCACTGTGCTATGCGGCTGCTTCCCACTAGCCATCTATTTTACATTTGGTAGTGTATATATGTCCATGACACTCTGTCACCCTGTCACATCTCACCCCTCCCCCTCCCCATATCCTCAAGTCCATTCTTTAGTAGGTCTGTGTCTTTATTCCCATCTTGCCACTAGGTTCTTCATGACATTTTTTTCCTTAGATTCCATATACATTTGTTAGCATACTGTATTTGTTCTTCTCTTTCTGACTTACTTCACTCTGTATGACAGACTCTAACTCCATCCACTTCATTACAAATACCTCCATTTCATTTCTTTTTATGGCTGAGTAATAGTCCATTGTATATATGTGCCACGTCTTCTTTATCCATTCATCCGACGATGGACACTTAGGTTGCTTCCATGTCCTGGCTATTGTAAATAGAGCTGCAATGAACATTTTGGTACATGACTCTTTTTGAATTATGGTTTTCTCAGGGTATATGCCCAGTAGTGGGATTGCTGGGTCGTATGGTAGTTCTATTTTTAGTTTTTTAAGGAACCTCCATACTGTTCTCCATAGTGGCTGTATCAATTTGCACCAACAGTGCAAGAGTGTTCCCTTTTCTCCACACCCTCTCCAGCATTTATTGTTTCTAGATTTTTTGATGATGGCCATTCTCACCGGTGTGAGATGATACCTCATTGTAGTTTTGGTTTGCATTTCTCTAATGATTAATGATGTTGAACATTCTTTCATGTGTCTGTTGGCCATCTGTATATCTTCTTTGGAGAAATGTCTATTTAGGTCTTCTACCCATTTTTGGATTGGGTTGTTTGTTTTTTTTGTTATTGAGCTGCATGAACTGCTTCTAAATCTTGGAGATTAATCCTTTGTCATTTGCTTCATTTGCAAATATTTTCTCCCATTATGAGGGTTGTCTTTTGGTCTTGTTTATGGTTTCCTTTGCTGTGCAAAAGCTTTTAGTTTCATTAGGTCCCATTTGTTTATCTGTGTTTTTATTTCCATTTCTCTAGGAGCTGGGTCAAAAAGGATCTTGCTGTGATGTATGTCATAGAGTGTTCTGCCTATGTTTTCCTCTAAGAGTTTGATAGTGTCTGGCCTTACACTTAGGTCTTTAATCCATTTTGAGTTTTTTTTGTGTATGGTGTCAGGGAGCGTTCTAATTTCATACTTTTACATGTACCTGTCCAATTTTCCCAGCACCACTTATTGAAGAGGCTGTCTTTTCTCCACTGTATATGCTTGCCTCCTTTATCAAAGATAAGGTGACCATATGTGTGTGGGTTTATCTCTGGGCTTTCTATCCTGTTCCATTGATCTATATTTCTGTTTTTGTGTCAGTACCAAACTGTCTTGATTACTGTAGCCTTGTAATATAGTCTGAAGTCAGGGAGCCTGATTCCTCCAGCTCCATTTTTCATTCTCAAGATTGCTTTGGCTATTCGGGGTCTTTTGTGTCTCCATACAAATTGTGAAATTTTTTGTTCTAGTTCTGTGAAAAATGCCAGTGGTAATTTGATAGGGATTGCATTGAATCTGTAGATTGCTTTGGGTAGTAGAGTCATTTTCACAATGTTGATTCTTCCAATCCAAGAACATGGTATCTCTCTCCATCAATTTTATCATCTTTAATTTCTTCCATCAGTGTCCTATAATTTTCTGCATACAGGTCTTTTGTCTCCTTAGGTAGGTTTATTCCTAGATATTTTATTCTTTTTGTTTTTGCCTCCATTCTTTTGCCAAGGTCTTGGATCATCTTCACTATCTTTATTCTGATTCTTTTTCTGGAAGGTTCCCTATCTCCACCTCATTTCGTTTTTTTTTCCTGGGGTTTTATCTTGTTCCTTGATCTGGTATAAAGTCCTCTGCCTTTTCATTTTGTCTGTCTTTCTGTGAATGTGGTTTTCCTTCCACAGGCTTCAGAATTGTAGTTCTTCTTCCTTCTGCTGTCTGCTCTCCAGTGGATGAGTCTATCTTAGAGGCTTGTGCAAGCTTCCTGATGGGAGGGACTGGTGGTGGGTAGAGCTGGGTGTTGCTTTGGTGAGCAGAGCTTTAATCCGCTTGTCTGCAGATTAAATAAAACTTTAATAAAAAGTTTAATCCGCTTGTCTGCTGATCCATGGGGCTGGGTTCCCTCCCTGTTGGTTGTTTGGCCTGAGGCAACCCAGCACTGGAGCTTACCTTGCTCTTGGTGGGGCTAATAGCGGACTCTGGGAGGGCTCACACCAAGGAGTATTTCCCAGAACTTCTGCTGCCAGTGTCGTTGTCCTCACGGTGAGCCACAGCCACAGCCACCACCTGCCTCTGCACGAGACCCTCTAAAACTATCAGGTAGTTCTGGTCATTCTCCTACGGGGTCACTGCTCCTTCCCCTGGGCCCTGATGTGCACACTACTTTGTGTGTGTCCTCCAAGAGTGGAGTATCTGAGTGGAGTTGAGACTCTGAGACTCTGCGTGGAGTCGCACAGACTCTGGGTCCTGTGAAGCTT
The DNA here is from genome assembly GCF_965194805.1 of Balaenoptera borealis. Lineage (NCBI taxonomy): Eukaryota > Metazoa > Chordata > Mammalia > Artiodactyla > Balaenopteridae > Balaenoptera > Balaenoptera borealis. The sequence continues at coordinate 76,769 of NW_028123248.1, read as the reverse complement.
CGATGTTTTGTGGTTCTAGAAATCCTATAGGAGACGGTCCACAGCAGGTGAAGCTAATGCTCTCAGTAGAGGTGATGAAGCCAAAGATCTGCAGTTCCAACTAGAGGTGCCGATGTACATACAGGACAAAATCATCTCGTGTGAATGTAGTTCAGGCATGTTTAAGATGAATGGAGCCATGTTAATACCTACCATATTCTATCTTGAGCCTCTCCTCAGGGACCCCCTCCTCAGTTCCTGAGGCTCCTGTAAGTCATGTAAAGGGGACTGGAGAGTGGACTCTGTCCAGTCTGGGCCCTGAGTTACCCTGTGTGTATCTTAGGATACTTTGTATTTCTGTGGTGTCTGTTGTAACATCATCTCTTTCATTTCAGATTTATTTGGGCCCTTTCTTTTTAAAAAAAACATACTATTGTTGTCTTTTATTCTTTACAGAAGTGTAATAAGTGTTTGATCTACTATCCTCACTCTATGTATACTTTTTGCAGTGAGATTTTTACTTTACTTTGTTTTCTTGCTACTATCAATAATTAGTGAGACTTCTGTTAAGCTATCTTCAACATTGCTTATAAAGCTGCTTTATTAGTGATGACAGAGCCTTAATGGAAGTCATGTTCTGGTTGTAAAGTAGAATGCAATGTGCCAGCAAAAAGCCCCTAAGTTTATGTCTCATTACTTCTTGTTCTTTTTTTAATTTAATTTTTATTTTTTATCAGACCAAATTTGATTAAAATGTTTTGTTTCTTCTAGGTGTGCAAGATGTGGTTCTTTTAAACATATACATATATCTATTCTTCTTTGGATCATTTTCCCATGTAGGTTATGACACAATGTTGAGTAATCTTCTCTTGGTATTATGTAGGTCTTTGGTGATTACATATTTCACATGTGTTTCTATATCTATGTTAACCCCAATATCCTAATATATCCAATCCTCACACCTTTCCATTTGGTGAAACATAAGTTTCCTTAATGAATCTGTGATTGCATTTCTCTGTGGAAATATCTTCATTGGTATCAATTTTTAGCTAAGACCTATAAGTGATATTATAGGATATGTGTCTTTTGTTTTCTGACTTAGTACAATTTGCCTGATTACCTCAAGAATCATACATGGTGCTGCAAATGGCATTGTTTCATTTTTTTCCCTGGCTAATATTCCATCTGTACATGAACCAGTTCTTCTTTGGCCACGCAACTCTTGATGGACTTATTGGTTGCATCCATGTCTTGGCTATTGTAATACTGCTGCAATGCACATTTGCTTGCCTGTGTCTTTCCAGATCTATCTTCCTATGTTATAGGCCAAGGAGTGGGCTTGCTGTATCATACGGTAGCTCAGGGTGTACGTTTTAAGGGCACCACCATTCAGTTCTCATTAGTGGCTCTTTCCAGGTTACGTCCAACTTAAAGTTGAGGGTATGCATTTCTCCAAAACACCTTCAGTATTTATTGTTTGTAGTTTTATTGCTGATGGTTATTCTGACAGGTACGAGCTGAGACCTCTTTGTGGTTGAAATTGCATGTGTCCCATAATCTGTTGAAACTGAGCTTTAAAGCATGTCCTTTTTATTTATCAAACTGTGATTACAGCTTAGTTCTTCAAAGTGTTTACTTAAAGTATGTGTCACATTTTGACCTTTTTTGGCCATTACCTCCCTCAAGACATTTTCAGGGCAGGTTTCACTTACAGCCCTGCATTACTTGTTCACATGAAGTGACCATTAGCACAGGCTTTAAAGCTGCTTTTGCAGGTAACAGCCAGAAGGCGGCAGCCTTTCTATGTTCCCCACTCTGGTAACTAGGGAAACACACTTTCCGGCCACTGGTGGCCTTCGGTTATAAATTAGAGTGCAATGTGCCCGGAAAAACACACAAATGCTGATGTTTCCTTACTTTAGTTTTGTTTTTTAGATTTAATTTATATTTATTATTGGAGTAATATTCCATTGTGTACATGGACCACTTCGTCTTGCATTCCTCGGTTGATGGACATTTTTGTTGCTTCCAAGTATTGGCTATGGTAAATAGTGCTGGAGTGCGGGATTGCCAGCCTGTGACTTTATGATTTTCATTTTCTCAGGTGATAGGCCCAGCAGTGGTTGTGACTGATTGACTGGTAGCTCAATGTTTCCCTTTTCAAAGCACCTACATTGTGTTTTCATTAGTGGCTCTTTACATGCCCCCCCTTACAAGCAAGGGTACGCATTTCTCCACACTCCCTTCAGCATTTATTTTTTGCAGCATTTTTCCTAATGGCCATTCTGACTGCTGGGAGCTGATAGGTTTTTGTACTATGGGTGTTCATGTCATTAAAATTTCTAAAATTCATCAGTTTTCCACACCTTTTATTTCCTGTTTAAAAAAAAAGAAAAAAGTGTGAGTACAATATACCTCTTGAAAGTGTCTTCTTGGAACGTTGCCCTCATTTGAATTTTTTGGTCAATTTTCAACCCCAGGATTGTTTTGGAGGGTAGGTGTCATTTACAGGACTATGGTTATCTGAATACTTAGTGACCTTAAGAAATGGGTTTAAAGCTTCTGTTGTGGGAAACGGCCACAATGAGGTACCATTTCTCCATTCCCAAATCTGGGTACTAGGGCACGAGCCTTTCTGGAAGTCGTGTTCCTAGGTTGTAAATTAGAATGGAATGTGCCAGGAGATAGCCCCATATGTTTATGTCTCATTACTTCTTCTTCGTTTTTTAAATTTTTTAAATCGGTGTTAAGATTAGAATATTGTTTGTCCTAAGTGTACACAGTGGGGTTCATTTATACATTATATACGTCGATTCATGTACAGATCCTCTTCCCATGTAAAATATTACAGAGTGTTCCGTAGACCCCCCTTAATATATGGTCTGGCTTTTTGATATATGTATATAATATGTATATATATATGTATAGTAACACTAATCTTCATTTATCCATTGCCCCCACCTTTCCTTCTACATGAGCAGAGTTTGATTTCTAAGCACGTGAGTGTCTTTCTCTTTGGAAATATGTCCATTTCTGTCAGTTATTAGATAACACCATAAGTGATATCATAGGGTATAGGTCTTTTGCTTTCCGACATACCTCATGTTTTGTGATTATCTCCAAGATCATCTATGGTGTCTCAAAGAGCAGTGTTTCATTGTTTTCCATGGCTAGTATTCATTGTGTACATGGGCCGCTTCTGCTTTTTCCTTTCATCTGTTGATGGACATTTTGGTTGCTTCACTGTCTTGTCTATTGTGAATAAGGCTGCAGTGCAGCTTTTGCAGCCCGGGTCTTCTTCATTCTGGTCTTCTCAGGTGAGAGGCCCATTGGTGCGCCTGCTGGATTGAATGGTACCTCAATTTTTCCTTTTCAATGCAGCTCCTTTCTGTTCTCATTATTAGCGTTTAACCCTTTTACATCTCACCAGCAGCTAGAGGGTACACAGTTCTCTAAAACCTCTTCAGCGTTGATTGTTTGTAGACTTTTTGCCAATGGTCAGTCGACGGGTGTGAGTTGAAAACTTTTTGTAGATTAGATTGCATGAGTCTAATACTTCCTGAGGTTGAGCTTTTATCCATTTTCCTTTCTTTAAAAAGAGAGTGAGTACAACTTACCTCTTCATACTAGCTTCGTGAACATTTTGCCTGTTTTGAATTTTTTTTATCCATTCCCTACCTCAGCACAATTTTGAGGGCAGGTGTCCTTTACAGCCCTGAGTCCTTGTGAATGGTAAGTGACCATTAGCTGTGGGTTAAAAGCTGCTGTTGCGGGAATCGGCCACAAGGCGGCAGCATTTCTCCTTTACCAAATCTGGTTACTAGAGCAACAGAGCCTTACTGGAAGTGGTGTTCCAGGTTGTAAATTAGAATGGAATGTGCGAGGAAAAAGCCCTTTAAGTTTATGTCTCATTACTTCTTGTTGGTATCTTTAACTTAATTTTTATTTTTTATCACAGCAAACTTGATTACAATGTTTTGTTTGTTCTAGGTGTGCAAGATGTGGTTCTTTCACACATATACATATATCTATTTTTCTTCGGATCCTTTTCCCATGTAGGTTACGACACAATGTTGAGTAGTCTTCTCTTGGTATTGCGTAGGTCTTTGGTGATTATATATTTCACATATGTTTGTATCACTCTGTTAACCTCAATACGGTAATGTATCCAATCCTCACATCTTTCCATTTGGTGAACCATAAGTTTTTTTAATGAATCTATGATAGTGTTTCTCTGTGGAAATACCTTTGTTTGTATCATTTTTTAGGTAACACCTATATGTGATATGATAGGAAATGTGTCTTTCGCTTTCTCACTTACACCAAGTTGCGTGATTACTTCTAGACTCATCTATGGTGCTGCAAATGGCATTGTTTCATTTTTTCACTAGCTCATATTCCATCTGTACATGTAGCAGTTCTTCATTGTCCACCCATCTGTCGTTGGACTTTTTGGTTACTTCCATATCTTGGCTATTGTTATACTATGCAATGCAGATTTGCGTACCTGTGTCCTTCCAATTCTGTCTTCTTAGGTTATAGGTCCAGGAATAGGTCTGCTGGATCATATGGTAGCTCAATGTTTACCTTTTAAAGGCACCTCTATTCTGTTCTCTTTAGTGGCTCTTTCCAGGTTACGTCCCACTTAAAGCGGAGGGTATGCATTTCTTCCCAGCACCTTCAGCATTTATTCTTTGTAGTTTTTGCTGATGGTTATTCTGAGTGGTGTGAGCTGATACCTCTTTGTGGTTGAATTTGCATGTGTCTCATAATGCGTTGAAATTGAGCTGTAAGACATGTCCTTTTTATTTTTCCAGCTGTGATGAGAGCCTATTTCTTCAAAGTGTTTTCTTAAAGTATGTGTCACCATTTGAAATATTTTGGCCATTATCTCCCTCAAGACATTTTGAGGGCAGGTTTCATTTACAGCCCTGCAGTACTTGTTCATATGAAGTGACCATTAGCTCAGGCTTTAAACCTGCTTTTGCAGGTAACGGCCAGAGAGCGACAGCCTTTCTACGTTCCCCTTGCTGGTACTAGGGAAACAGACCTACCGGCCAGTGGTGTTTTTCGGTTATAAATTAGAGTGCAATGTGCCCGGATAAACCCACAAATGTTGATGTCTCCTTGCTTTTGTTTGTTTTTAAATTTAATTTATATTTATTATTAGAGTAATATTCCATTGTGTACGTGGACCACTTCTTCTTGGTGCATTCCTCGGTTGATGGACATTTTCATTTCTTCCAAGTGCTGGCTATGGTAAATATTGCTGGCATACAGGTTTCCCAGCCTGTGACTTTTTGATTCTCATTTTCTCAGGTGATAGGCCAAGCAGTGGTTGTGATTGATGGACTGGTAGTTCAATGTTTCCCTTTTCAAAGCACCTACATTGTGTTTTCATTAGTGGCTCTTTACATGCCCCCCCCTTACAACCGAGGGTACGCATTTCTCCACACTCCCTTCACCGTTTATTTTTTGCAGCATTTTTCCTAATGGCCATTCTGACTGCTGTGAGCTGATAGGGTTTTGTAATATGGGTATGCATGTCATGAAAATTTTTAAAATTCATCATATTCCTATGCCTTTTTCTTTTCTCTTAAAAGAAAAAACCGTGAGTACAATACAGCTCTTGAAATTGTCTTCTTCGAAGGTTGCCCTCTTCTGAATTTTTTGGTCGATTTTTGACCCCAGAAATTTTCTGGAGGCCAGGCGCAATTTACAGAACTGCAAGTTGGTGAAAATTTAGTGACGTTTTGCAGTGAGTTCAAAGCTGCTGTTGTGGGAAACGTCCACAAGGAGGTAGCATTTCTCCATTCCCCAATCTGGGTTCTAGGGCAGCAGAGCCTTTCTGGAAGTCATTGTCCAGGTTGTAAATTAGAATGGAATTTGCCTGGAGAAATCCCCATAAGTTTATGTCTCATTACTTCTTCTTGGTTTTTAAAATTTTTTAAATCTGGGTAAAGTTTAGAATATTGTTTGTCCTAGGTGTACACAATCTAGTTCATTTGGACATTATGTATGTCTATTAATGTACAGATCCTCTTCCCATATAAAATATTACAGTGTTCCGTCGACCTCCCTTGCTATATGTTCGATCTTTTTGATACATGTATATAATATGTATTTGAATATGTATAGTAACACTAATCTTCATTTCTCAATTTCCCCCCTCCTTTCCTTTTAGATGAGCATAGTTTGTTTTCTACGCCTGTGAGTGTCTTTCTCTTTGGAAATATGTTCATCTGTGTCAGTTATTAGATAATGCCATACGTGATAATATAAGATATAGGTCTTTTGCTTTCCGACCTCCTTCATGTTTTGTGATTATCTCCAGGCTCATCTATGGTGCCTCAAAGAGCAGTGCTTCAATGTTTTCCATGGCTAATATTCCATTGTGTACATGGACCACTTCTTCTTGGTGCATTCCTCTGTTGATGGACATTTTCGTTGCTTCCAAGTGTTGCCTATGGTAAATATTGCTGGAGTGCAGGATTGCCAGCCTGCGATTTTTGATTTTCATTTTCTCAGGTGATAGACCCAGCAGTGGGTATGATTGATTGACTGGTATGGTAGCTCAACGTTTACCTTTTCAAGGCACCTCAATTGTGCTTTCATTAGTGGCTCTTACCACGTCCCCCTTAGAATCGAGGGTACGCATTTCTCCACAATCACGTCAGCATTTCTTGTTTGCAGCATTTTTGTTGATGGCCATTCTGACTGGTGTGAGCTGATAGGTTTTTGTAATTTGGGTTTACATGTCTGTAAAAATTCCTACAATTCATCATTTTTCCACGCCTTTTTCTTTTCTGTTAAAAGAAAAAAGAAAAAAAAGTGTGAGTATAATATACCTCTTCAAATTTTCTTTTTGGAAGGTTGCACTCTAGAATATTTTGGTCGATTTTCGACCTCAGTATTTTTTGGGTGCAGGTGTCATTTACAGACCTGCAATTGGTGAATATTTAGCGACCTTTTGCAGTGGGTTTAAAGCTGCTGTTGTGGGAAATGGCCACAAGGATGCAGCATTTCTCCATTCCCAAATCTGGGTACTAGGGCAGCAGAGCCGTTCTGGAAGTCGTTTGCCTAGGTTGTAAATTTGAATGGAATGTGCCAGGAGAACCCCCCATAAGTTTATGTCTCATTACTCCTAGTTGGTTGTTTTAATTTTTTCAATTGGGGTAATGGTTAGAATGTTGCTTGTCCAAGGTGTACATACTCTGGTTCATCTACATATTCTATATACCTATTTATGTAGAGATCCTCTTCCCGTGTAAATTATTACACAGTGTTCCGTAAACCTTCCTTGCTATATGGTCGGTCTTTTTGATATGTGTATATAATATGTATTTGTATACATATGGTAACGCTAATCTTCATGTATCCATTCCCCCCACCTTTCCTTGTAGATAAGCATAGTTTTTTTTAATAAGTCTGTGATTGACTTTCTCAGTGGAAATATGTTCATTTGTGTCAGTTATTAGAGAACGCGTATAAGTGATATCATAGGATATAGGACTTTTGCTTTCCGACTTACCTCATGTTCTGTGATTATCTCCAAGATCATCTATGGTGTCTCAAAGAGCAGTGTTTCATTGTTTTCCATGGCTAGTATTCATTGTGTACATGGGCCGCTTCTTCTTTTTCCTTTCATCTGTTGATGGACATGTTGGTTGCTTCACTGTCTTGTCTATTGTGAATAAGGCTGCAGTGCAGCTTTTGCAGCCCGGGTCTTCTTCATTCTGGTCTTCTCAGGTGAGAGGCCCATTGGTGCGCCTGCTGGATTGAATGGTACCTCAATTTTTCCTTTTCAATGCAGCTCCTTTCTGTTCTCATTATTAGCGTTTAACCCTTTTACATCTCACCAGCAGCTAGAGGGTACACAGTTCTCTAAAACCTCTTCAGCGTTGATTGTTTGTAGACTTTTTGCCAATGGTCAGTCGACGGGTGTGAGTTGAAAACTTTTTGTAGATTAGATTGCATGAGTCTAATACTTCCTGAGGTTGAGCTTTTATCCATTTTCCTTTCTTTAAAAAGAGAGTGAGTACAACTTACCTCTTCATACTAGCTTCGTGAACATTTTGCCTGTTTTGAATTTTTTTTATCCATTCCCTACCTCAGCACAATTTTGAGGGCAGGTGTCCTTTACAGCCCTGAGTCCTTGTGAATGGTAAGTGACCATTAGCTGTGGGTTAAAAGCTGCTGTTGCGGGAATCGGCCACAAGGCGGCAGCATTTCTCCTTTACCAAATCTGGTTACTAGAGCAACAGAGCCTTACTGGAAGTGGTGTTCCAGGTTGTAAATTAGAATGGAATGTGTGAGGAAAAATCCCTTTAAGTTTATGTCTCATTACTTCTTGTTGGTATTTTGAACTTAATTTTTATTTTTTATCACAGCAAACTTGATTACAATGTTTTGTTTGTTCTAGGTGTGCAAGATGTGGTTCTTTCACACATATACATATATCTATTTTTCTTCGGATCCTTTTCCCATGTAGGTTACGACACAATGTTGAGTAGTCTTCTCTTGGTATTGCGTAGGTCTTTGGTGATTATATATTTCACATGTGTTTGTATCTCTCTGTTAACCTCAATATGGTAATGTATTCAATCCTCACACCTTTCCATTTGGTGAACCATAAGTTTTTTTAATGAATCTATGATAGTGTTTCTCTGTGGAAATACCTTTGTTTGTATCATTTTTTAGGTAACACCTATATGTGATATGATAGGATATGTGTCTTTCGCTTTCTCACTTACACCAAGTTGCGTGATTACTTCTAGACTCATCTATGGTGCTGCAAATGGCATTGTTTCATTTTTTCACTAGCTCATATTCCATCTGTACATGTAGCAGTTCTTCATTGTCCACCCATCTGTCGTTGGACTTTTTGGTTACTTCCATATCTTGGCGATTGTTATACTATGCAATGCAGATTTGCGTACCTGTGTCCTTCCAGTTCTGTCTTCTTAGGTTATAGGTCCAGGAATAGGTCTGCTGGATCATATGGTAGCTCAATGTTTACCTTTTAAAGGCACCTCTATTCTGTTCTCTTTAGTGGCTCTTTCCAGGTTACGTCCCACTTAAAGTGGAGGGTATGCATTTCTTCCCAGCACCTTCAGCATTTATTCTTTGTAGTTTTTGCTGATGGTTATTCTGAGTGGTGTGAGCTGATACCTCTTTGTGGTTGAATTTGCATGTGTCTCATAATGCGTTGAAATTGAGCTGTAAGACATGTCCTTTTTATTTTTCCAGCTGTGATGAGAGCTTATTTCTTCAAAGTGTTTTCTTAAAGTATGTGTCACCATTTGAAATATTTTGGCCATTATCTCCCTCAAGACATTTTGAGGGCAGGTTTCATTTACAGCCCTGCAGTACTTGTTCATATGAAGTGACCATTAGCTCAGGCTTTAAACCTGCTTTTGCAGGTAACGGCCAGAGAGCGACAGCCTTTCTACGTTCCCCTTGCTGGTACTAGGGAAACAGACCTACCGGCCAGTGTTGTTTTTCGGTTATAAATTAGAGTGCAATGTGCCCGGATAAACCCACAAATGTTGATGTCTCCTTGCTTTTGTTTGTTTTTAAATTTAATTTATATTTATTATTAGAGTAATATTCCATTGTGTACGTGGACCACTTCTTCTTGGTGCATTCCTCGGTTGATGGACATTTTCATTTCTTCCAAGCGCTGCCTATGGTAAATATTGCTGGCATACAGGTTTCCCAGCCTGTGACTTTTTGATTCTCATTTTCTCAGGTGATAGGCCAAGCAGTGGTTGTGATTGATGGACTGGTAGTTCATTGTTTCCCTTTTCAAAGCACCTACATTGTGTTTTCATTAGTGGCTCTTTACATGCCCCCCCTTACAACCGAGGGTACGCATTTCTCCACACTCCCTTCACCGTTTACTTTTTGCAGCATTTTTCCTAATGGCCATTCTGACTGCTGTGAGCTGATAGGGTTTTGTAATATGGGTATGCATGTCATGAAAATTTTTAAAATTCATCATATTCCTATGCCTTTTTCTTTTCTCTTAAAAGAAAAAACCGTGAGTACAATATAGCTCTTGAAATTGTCTTCTTCGAAGGTTGCCCTCTTCTGAATTTTTTGGTCGATTTTTGACCCCAGAAATTTTCTGGAGGCCAGGCGCAATTTACAGAACTGCAAGTTGGTGAAAATTTAGTGACGTTTTGCAGTGAGTTCAAAGCTGCTGTTGTGGGAAACGTCCACAAGGAGGTAGCATTTCTCCATTCCCCAATCTGGGTTCTAGGGCAGCAGAGCCTTTCTGGAAGTCATTGTCCAGGTTGTAAATTAGAATGGAATTTGCCTGGAGAAATCCCCATAAGTTTATGTCTCATTACTTCTTCTTGGTTTTTAAAATTTTTTAAATCTGGGTAAAGTTTAGAATATTGTTTGTCCTAGGTGTACACAATCTAGTTCATTTGGACATTATGTATGTCTATTAATGTACAGATCCTCTTCCCATATAAAATATTAGTGTTCCATCGACCTCCCTTGCTATATGTTCGATCTTTTTGATACATGTATATAATATGTATTTGAATATGTATAGTAACACTAATCTTCATTTCTCAATTTCCCCCCTCCTTTCCTTTTAGATGAGCATAGTTTGTTTTCTACGCCTGTGAGTGTCTTTCTCTTTGGAAATATGTTCATCTGTGTCAGTTATTAGATAATGCCATAAGTGATAATATAAGATATAGGTCTTTTGCTTTCCGACCTCCTTCATGTTTTGTGATTATCTCCAGGCTCATCTATGGTGCCTCAAAGAGCAGTGTTTCAATGTTTTCCATGGCTAATATTCCATTGTGTACATGGACCACTTCTTCTTGGTGCATTCCTCTGTTGATGGACATTTTCGTTGCTTCCAAGTGTTGCCTATGGTAAATATTGCTGGAGTGCAGGATTGCCAGCCTGCGATTTTTGATTTTCATTTTCTCAGGTGATAGACCCAGCAGTGGGTATGATTGATTGACTGGTATGGTAGCTCAACGTTTACCTTTTCAAGGCACCTCAATTGTGCTTTCATTAGTGGCTCTTACCACGTCCCCCTTAGAATCGAGGGTACGCATTTCTCCACAATCACGTCAGCATTTCTTGTTTGCAGCATTTTTGTTGATGGCCATTCTGACTGGTGTGAGCTGATAGGTTTTTGTAATTTGGGTTTACATGTCTGTAAAAATTCCTACAATTCATCATTTTTCCACGCCTTTTTCTTTTCTGTTAAAAGAAAAAAGAAAAAAAAGTGTGAGTATAATATACCTCTTCAAATTTTCTTTTTGGAAGGTTGCACTCTAGAATATTTTGGTCGATTTTCGACCTCAGTATTTTTTGGGTGCAGGTGTCATTTACAGACCTGCAATTGGTGAATATTTAGCGACCTTTTGCAGTGGGTTTAAAGCTGCTGTTGTGGGAAATGGCCACAAGGATGCAGCATTTCTCCATTCCCAAATCTGGGTACTAGGGCAGCAGAGCCGTTCTGGAAGTCGTTTGCCTAGGTTGTAAATTTGAATGGAATGTGCCAGGAGAACCCCCCATAAGTTTATGTCTCATTACTCCTAGTTGGTTGTTTTAATTTTTTCAATTGGGGTAATGGTTAGAATGTTGCTTGTCCAAGGTGTACATACTCTGGTTCATCTACATATTCTATATACCTATTTATGTAGAGATCCTCTTCCCGTGTAAATTGTTACACCGTGTTCCGTAAACCTTCCTTGCTATATGGTCGGTCTTTTTTGATATATGTATATAATATGTATTTGTATACATATGGTAACGCTAATCTTCATGTATCCATTCCCCCCACCTTTCCTTGTAGATAAGCATAGTTTTTTTAATAAGTCTGTGATTGACTTTCTCAGTGGAAATATGTTCATTTGTGTCAGTTATTAGAGAACGCGTATAAGTGATATCATAGGATATAGGACTTTTGCTTTCCGACTTACCTCATGTTCTGTGATTATCTCCAAGATCATCTATGGTGTCTCAAAGAGCAGTGTTTCATTGTTTTCCATGGCTAGTATTCATTGTGTACATGGGCCGCTTCTTCTTTTTCCTTTCATCTGTTGATGGACATGTTGGTTGCTTCACTGTCTTGTCTATTGTGAATAAGGCTGCAGTGCAGCTTTTGCAGCCCGGGTCTTCTTCATTCTGGTCTTCTCAGGTGAGAGGCCCATTGGTGCGCCTGCTGGATTGAATGGTACCTCAATTTTTCCTTTTCAACGCAGCTCCTTTCTGTTCTCATTATTAGCGTTTAACCCTTTTACATCTCACCAGCAGCTAGAGGGTACACAGTTCTCTAAAACCTCTTCAGCGTTGATTGTTTGTAGACTTTTTGCCAATGGTCAGTCGACGGGTGTGAGTTGAAAACTTTTTGTAGATTAGATTGCATGAGTCTAATACTTCCTGAGGTTGAGCTTTTATCCATTTTCCTTTCTTTAAAAAGAGAGTGAGTACAACTTACCTCTTCATACTAGCTTCGTGAACATTTTGCCTGTTTTGAATTTTTTTTATCCATTCCCTACCTCAGCACAATTTTGAGGGCAGGTGTCCTTTACAGCCCTGAGTCCTTGTGAATGGTAAGTGACCATTAGCTGTGGGTTAAAAGCTGCTGTTGCGGGAATCGGCCACAAGGCGGCAGCATTTCTCCTTTACCAAATCTGGTTACTAGGGCAACAGAGCCTTACTGGAAGTGGTGTTCTAGGTTGTAAATTAGAATGGAATGTGCGAGGAAAAAGCCCTTTAAGTTTATGTCTCATTACTTCTTGTTGGTATCTTTAACTTAATTTTTATTTTTTATCACAGCAAACTTGATTACAATGTTTTGTTTGTTCTAGGTGTGCAAGATGTGGTTCTTTCACACATATACATATATCTATTTTTCTTCGGATCCTTTTCCCATGTAGGTTACGACACAATGTTGAGTAGTCTTCTCTTGGTATTGCGTAGGTCTTTGGTGATTATATATTTCACATATGTTTGTATCACTCTGTTAACCTCAATACGGTAATGTATCCAATCCTCACATCTTTCCATTTGGTGAACCATAAGTTTTTTTAATGAATCTATGATAGTGTTTCTCTGTGGAAATACCTTTGTTTGTATCATTTTTTAGGTAACACCTATATGTGATATGATAGGATATGTGTCTTTCGCTTTCTCACTTACACCAAGTTGCGTGATTACTTCTAGACTCATCTATGGTGCTGCAAATGGCATTGTTTCATTTTTTCACTAGCTCATATTCCATCTGTACATGTAGCAGTTCTTCATTGTCCACCCATCTGTCGTTGGACTTTTTGGTTACTTCCATATCTTGGCGATTGTTATACTATGCAATGCAGATTTGCGTACCTGTGTCCTTCCAGTTCTGTCTTCTTAGGTTATAGGTCCAGGAATAGGTCTGCTGGATCATATGGTAGCTCAATGTTTACCTTTTAAAGGCACCTCTATTCTGTTCTCTTTAGTGGCTCTTTCCAGGTTACGTCCCACTTAAAGCGGAGGGTATGCATTTCTTCCCAGCACCTTCAGCATTTATTCTTTGTAGTTTTTGCTGATGGTTATTCTGAGTGGTGTGAGCTGATACCTCTTTGTGGTTGAATTTGCATGTGTCTCATAATGCGTTGAAATTGAGCTGTAAGACATGTCCTTTTTATTTTTCCAGCTGTGATGAGAGCCTATTTCTTCAAAGTGTTTTCTTAAAGTATGTGTCACCATTTGAAATATTTTGGCCATTATCTCCCTCAAGACATTTTGAGGGCAGGTTTCATTTACAGCCCTGCAGTACTTGTTCATATGAAGTGACCATTAGCTCAGGCTTTAAACCTGCTTTTGCAGGTAACGGCCAGAGAGCGACAGCCTTTCTACGTTCCCCTTGCTGGTACTAGGGAAACAGACCTACCGGCCAGTGGTGTTTTTCGGTTATAAATTAGAGTGCAATGTGCCCGGATAAACCCACAAATGTTGATGTCTCCTTGCTTTTGTTTGTTTTTAAATTTAATTTATATTTATTATTAGAGTAATATTCCATTGTGTACGTGGACCACTTCTTCTTGGTGCATTCCTCGGTTGATGGACATTTTCATTTCTTCCAAGTGCTGGCTATGGTAAATATTGCTGGCATACAGGTTTCCCAGCCTGTGACTTTTTGATTCTCATTTTCTCAGGTGATAGGCCAAGCAGTGGTTGTGATTGATGGACTGGTAGTTCAATGTTTCCCTTTTCAAAGCACCTACATTGTGTTTTCATTAGTGGCTCTTTACATGCCCCCCCCTTACAACCGAGGGTACGCATTTCTCCACACTCCCTTCACCGTTTATTTTTTGCAGCATTTTTCCTAATGGCCATTCTGACTGCTGTGAGCTGATAGGGTTTTGTAATATGGGTATGCATGTCATGAAAATTTTTAAAATTCATCATATTCCTATGCCTTTTTCTTTTCTCTTAAAAGAAAAAACCGTGAGTACAATACAGCTCTTGAAATTGTCTTCTTCGAAGGTTGCCCTCTTCTGAATTTTTTGGTCGATTTTTGACCCCAGAAATTTTCTGGAGGCCAGGCGCAATTTACAGAACTGCAAGTTGGTGAAAATTTAGTGACGTTTTGCAGTGAGTTCAAAGCTGCTGTTGTGGGAAACGTCCACAAGGAGGTAGCATTTCTCCATTCCCCAATCTGGGTTCTAGGGCAGCAGAGCCTTTCTGGAAGTCATTGTCCAGGTTGTAAATTAGAATGGAATTTGCCTGGAGAAATCCCCATAAGTTTATGTCTCATTACTTCTTCTTGGTTTTTAAAATTTTTTAAATCTGGGTAAAGTTTAGAATATTGTTTGTCCTAGGTGTACACAATCTAGTTCATTTGGACATTATGTATGTCTATTAATGTACAGATCCTCTTCCCATATAAAATATTACAGTGTTCCATCGACCTCCCTTGCTATATGTTCGATCTTTTTGATACATGTATATAATATGTATTTGAATATGTATAGTAACACTAATCTTCATTTCTCAATTTCCCCCCTCCTTTCCTTTTAGATGAGCATAGTTTGTTTTCTACGCCTGTGAGTGTCTTTCTCTTTGGAAATATGTTCATCTGTGTCAGTTATTAGATAATGCCATACGTGATAATATAAGATATAGGTCTTTTGCTTTCCGACCTCCTTCATGTTTTGTGATTATCTCCAGGCTCATCTATGGTGCCTCAAAGAGCAGTGCTTCAATGTTTTCCATGGCTAATATTCCATTGTGTACATGGACCACTTCTTCTTGGTGCATTCCTCTGTTGATGGACATTTTCGTTGCTTCCAAGTGTTGCCTATGGTAAATATTGCTGGAGTGCAGGATTGCCAGCCTGCGATTTTTGATTTTCATTTTCTCAGGTGATAGACCCAGCAGTGGGTATGATTGATTGACTGGTATGGTAGCTCAACGTTTACCTTTTCAAGGCACCTCAATTGTGCTTTCATTAGTGGCTCTTACCACGTCCCCCTTAGAATCGAGGGTACGCATTTCTCCACAATCACGTCAGCATTTCTTGTTTGCAGCATTTTTGTTGATGGCCATTCTGACTGGTGTGAGCTGATAGGTTTTTGTAATTTGGGTTTACATGTCTGTAAAAATTCCTACAATTCATCATTTTTCCACGCCTTTTTCTTTTCTGTTAAAAGAAAAAAGAAAAAAAAGTGTGAGTATAATATACCTCTTCAAATTTTCTTTTTGGAAGGTTGCACTCTAGAATATTTTGGTCGATTTTCGACCTCAGTATTTTTTGGGTGCAGGTGTCATTTACAGACCTGCAATTGGTGAATATTTAGCGACCTTTTGCAGTGGGTTTAAAGCTGCTGTTGTGGGAAATGGCCACAAGGATGCAGCATTTCTCCATTCCCAAATCTGGGTACTAGGGCAGCAGAGCCGTTCTGGAAGTCGTTTGCCTAGGTTGTAAATTTGAATGGAATGTGCCAGGAGAACCCCCCATAAGTTTATGTCTCATTACTCCTAGTTGGTTGTTTTAATTTTTTCAATTGGGGTAATGGTTAGAATGTTGCTTGTCCAAGGTGTACATACTCTGGTTCATCTACATATTCTATATACCTATTTATGTAGAGATCCTCTTCCCGTGTAAATTATTACACAGTGTTCCGTAAACCTTCCTTGCTATATGGTCGGTCTTTTTGATATGTGTATATAATATGTATTTGTATACATATGGTAACGCTAATCTTCATGTATCCATTCCCCCCACCTTTCCTTGTAGATAAGCATAGTTTTTTTTAATAAGTCTGTGATTGACTTTCTCAGTGGAAATATGTTCATTTGTGTCAGTTATTAGAGAACGCGTATAAGTGATATCATAGGATATAGGACTTTTGCTTTCCGACTTACCTCATGTTCTGTGATTATCTCCAAGATCATCTATGGTGTCTCAAAGAGCAGTGTTTCATTGTTTTCCATGGCTAGTATTCATTGTGTACATGGGCCGCTTCTTCTTTTTCCTTTCATCTGTTGATGGACATGTTGGTTGCTTCACTGTCTTGTCTATTGTGAATAAGGCTGCAGTGCAGCTTTTGCAGCCCGGGTCTTCTTCATTCTGGTCTTCTCAGGTGAGAGGCCCATTGGTGCGCCTGCTGGATTGAATGGTACCTCAATTTTTCCTTTTCAATGCAGCTCCTTTCTGTTCTCATTATTAGCGTTTAACCCTTTTACATCTCACCAGCAGCTAGAGGGTACACAGTTCTCTAAAACCTCTTCAGCGTTGATTGTTTGTAGACTTTTTGCCAATGGTCAGTCGACGGGTGTGAGTTGAAAACTTTTTGTAGATTAGATTGCATGAGTCTAATACTTCCTGAGGTTGAGCTTTTATCCATTTTCCTTTCTTTAAAAAGAGAGTGAGTACAACTTACCTCTTCATACTAGCTTCGTGAACATTTTGCCTGTTTTGAATTTTTTTTATCCATTCCCTACCTCAGCACAATTTTGAGGGCAGGTGTCCTTTACAGCCCTGAGTCCTTGTGAATGGTAAGTGACCATTAGCTGTGGGTTAAAAGCTGCTGTTGCGGGAATCGGCCACAAGGCGGCAGCATTTCTCCTTTACCAAATCTGGTTACTAGAGCAACAGAGCCTTACTGGAAGTGGTGTTCCAGGTTGTAAATTAGAATGGAATGTGTGAGGAAAAATCCCTTTAAGTTTATGTCTCATTACTTCTTGTTGGTATTTTGAACTTAATTTTTATTTTTTATCACAGCAAACTTGATTACAATGTTTTGTTTGTTCTAGGTGTGCAAGATGTGGTTCTTTCACACATATACATATATCTATTTTTCTTCGGATCCTTTTCCCATGTAGGTTACGACACAATGTTGAGTAGTCTTCTCTTGGTATTGCGTAGGTCTTTGGTGATTATATATTTCACATGTGTTTGTATCTCTCTGTTAACCTCAATACGGTAATGTATTCAATCCTCACACCTTTCCATTTGGTGAACCATAAGTTTTTTTAATGAATCTATGATAGTGTT
This sequence comes from Balaenoptera borealis, assembly GCF_965194805.1. Taxonomy (NCBI): domain Eukaryota; kingdom Metazoa; phylum Chordata; class Mammalia; order Artiodactyla; family Balaenopteridae; genus Balaenoptera; species Balaenoptera borealis. Next base: position 59,266 of record NW_028123248.1, on the reverse strand, counting down.
TCTCTGTGGAAATACCTTTGTTTGTATCATTTTTTAGGTAACACCTATATGTGATATGATAGGATATGTGTCTTTCGCTTTCTCACTTACACCAAGTTGCGTGATTACTTCTAGACTCATCTATGGTGCTGCAAATGGCATTGTTTCATTTTTTCACTAGCTCATATTCCATCTGTACATGTAGCAGTTCTTCATTGTCCACCCATCTGTCGTTGGACTTTTTGGTTACTTCCATATCTTGGCGATTGTTATACTATGCAATGCAGATTTGCGTACCTGTGTCCTTCCAGTTCTGTCTTCTTAGGTTATAGGTCCAGGAATAGGTCTGCTGGATCATATGGTAGCTCAATGTTTACCTTTTAAAGGCACCTCTATTCTGTTCTCTTTAGTGGCTCTTTCCAGGTTACGTCCCACTTAAAGCGGAGAGTATGCATTTCTTCCCAGCACCTTCAGCATTTATTCTTTGTAGTTTTTGCTGATGGTTATTCTGAGTGGTGTGAGCTGATACCTCTTTGTGGTTGAATTTGCATGTGTCTCATAATGCGTTGAAATTGAGCTGTAAGACATGTCCTTTTTATTTTTCCAGCTGTGATGAGAGCCTATTTCTTCAAAGTGTTTTCTTAAAGTATGTGTCACCATTTGAAATATTTTGGCCATTATCTCCCTCAAGACATTTTGAGGGCAGGTTTCATTTACAGCCCTGCAGTACTTGTTCATATGAAGTGACCATTAGCTCAGGCTTTAAACCTGCTTTTGCAGGTAACGGCCAGAGAGCGACAGCCTTTCTACGTTCCCCTTGCTGGTACTAGGGAAACAGACCTACCGGCCAGTGGTGTTCTTCGGTTATAAATTAGAGTGCAATGTGCCCGGATAAACCCACAAATGTTGATGTCTCCTTGCTTTTCTTTGTTTTTAAATTTAATTTATATTTATTATTAGAGTAATATTCCATTGTGTACGTGGACCACTTCTTCTTGGTGCATTCCTCGGTTGATGGACATTTTCATTGCTTCCAAGTGCTGGCTATGGTAAATATTGCTGGCATACAGGTTTCCCAGCCTGTGACTTTTTGATTCTCATTTTCTCAGGTGATAGGCCAAGCAGTGGTTGTGATTGATGGACTGGTAGTTCAATGTTTCCCTTTTCAAAGCACCTACATTGTGTTTTCATTAGTGGCTCTTTACATGCCCCCCCCTTACAACCGAGGGTACGCATTTCTCCACACTCCCTTCACCGTTTATTTTTTGCAGCATTTTTCCTAATGGCCATTCTGACTGCTGTGAGCTGATAGGGTTTTGTAATATGGGTATGCATGTCATGAAAATTTTTAAAATTCATCATATTCCTATGCCTTTTTCTTTTCTCTTAAAAGAAAAAACCGTGAGTACAATACAGCTCTTGAAATTGTCTTCTTCGAAGGTTGCCCTCTTCTGAATTTTTTGGTCGATTTTTGACCCCAGAAATTTTCTGGAGGCCAGGCGCAATTTACAGAACTGCAAGTTGGTGAAAATTTAGTGACGTTTTGCAGTGAGTTCAAAGCTGCTGTTGTGGGAAACGTCCACAAGGAGGTAGCATTTCTCCATTCCCCAATCTGGGTTCTAGGGCAGCAGAGCCTTTCTGGAAGTCATTGTCCAGGTTGTAAATTAGAATGGAATTTGCCTGGAGAAATCCCCATAAGTTTATGTCTCATTACTTCTTCTTGGTTTTTAAAATTTTTTAAATCAAGGAGACATCAACATTTGTGGGTTTATCCGGGCACATTGCACTCTAATTTATAACCGAAGAACACCACTGGCCGGTAGGTCTGTTTCCCTAGTACCAGCAAGGGGAACGTAGAAAGGCTGTCGCTCTCTGGCCGTTACCTGCAAAAGCAGGTTTAAAGCCTGAGCTAATGGTCACTTCATATGAACAAGTACTGCAGGGCTGTAAATGAAACCTGCCCTCAAAATGTCTTGAGGGAGATCATGGCCAAAATATTTCAAATGGTGACACATACTTTAAGAAAACACTTTGAAGAAATAAGCTCTCATCACAGCTGGAAAAATAAAAAGGACATGTCTTACAGCTCAATTTCAACGCATTATGAGACACATGCAAATTCAACCACAAAGAGGTATCAGCTCACACCACTCAGAATAACCATCAGCAAAAACTACAAAGAATAAATGCTGAAGGTGCTGGGAAGAAATGCATACCCTCCGCTTTAAGTGGGACGTAACCTGGAAAGAGCCACTAAAGAGAACGGAATAGAGGTGCCTTTAAAAGGTAAACATTGAGCTACCATATGATCCAGCAGACCTATTCCTGGACCTATAACCTAAGAAGACAGAATTGGAAGGACACAGGTACGCAAATCTGCATTGCATAGTATAACAATAGCCAAGATATGGAAGTAACCAAAAAGTCCAACGACAGATGGGTGGACAAAGAAGAACTGCTCCATGTACAGATGGAATATGAGCTAGTGAAAAAATGAAACAATGCCATTTGCAGCACCATAGATGAGTCTAGAAGTAATCACGCAGCTTGGAGTAAGTGAGAAAGCGAAAGACACATATCCTATCCTATCACATATAGGTGTTACCGAAAAAATGATACAAACAAAGGTATTTCCACAGAGAAACACTATCATAGATTCATTTAAAAAACTTATGGTTCACCAAATGGAAAGGTGTGAGGATTGGATACATTACCGTATTGAGGTTAACAGAGAGATACAAACACATGTGAAATATATAATCACCAAAGACCTACGCTATACCAAGAGAAGACTACTCAACATTGTGTCGTAACAGACATGGGAAAAGGATCCGAAGAAAAATAGATATATGTATATGTGTGAAAGAACCACATCTTGCACACCTAGAACAAACAAAACATTGTAATCAAGTTTGCTGTGATAAAAAATAAAAATTAAGTTAAAAATACCAACAAGAAGTAATGAGACATAAACTTAAAGGGCTTTTTCCTCGCACATTCCATTCTAATTTACAACCTAGAACACCACTTCCACTAAGGCTCTGTTGCCCTAGTAACCAGATTTGGTAAAGGAGAAATGCTGCCGCCTTGTGGCCGATTCCCGCAACAGCAGCTTTTAACCCACAGCTAATGGTCACTTACCATTCACAAGGACTCAGGGCTGTAAAGGACACCTGCCCTCAAATTGTGCTGAAGTAGGGAATGGATAAAAAAAATTCAAAACAGGCAAAATGTTCACGAAGCTCGTATGAAGAGGTAAGTTTTACTCACTCTCTTTTTAAAGAAAGGAAAATGGATAAAAGCTCAACCTCAGGAAGTATTAGACTCATGCAATCTAATCTACAAAAAGTTTTCAACTCACACCCGTCGACTGACCGTTGGCAAAAAGTCTACAAACAATCAATGCTGAAGAGGTTTTAGAGAACTGTGTACCCTCTAGCTGCTGGTGAGATGTAAAAGGGTTAAACGCTAATAATGAGAACAGAAAGGAGCTGCGTTGAAAAGGAAAAATTGAGGTACCATTCAATCCAGCAGGCGCACCAATGGGCCTCTCACCTGAGAAGACCAGAATGAAGAAGACCCGGGCTGCAAAAGCTGCACTGCAGCCTTATTCACAATAGACAAGACAGTGAAGCAACCAAAATGTCCATCAACAGATGAAAGGAAAAAGAAGAAGCGGCCCATGTACACAATGAATACTAGCCATGGAAAACAATGAAACACTGCTCTTTGAGACACCATAGATGATCTTGGAGATAATCACAGAACATGAGGTAAGTCGGAAAGCAAAAGTCCTATATCCTATGATATCACTTATACGCGTTCTCTAATAACTGACACAAATGAACATATTTCCACAGAGAAAGTCAATCACAGACTTATTAAAAAAAACTATGCTTATCTACAAGGAAAGGTGGGGGGAATGGATACATGAAGATTAGCGTTACCATATGTATACAAATACATATTATATACATATATCAAAAAGACCGACCATATAGCAAGGAAGGTTTACGGAACACTGTGTAATAATTTACACGGGAAGAGGATCTCTACATAAATAGGTATATAGAATATGTAGATGAACCAGAGTATGTACACCTTGGACAAGCAACATTCTAACCATTACCCCAATTGAAAAAATTAAAACAACCAACTAGGGGTAATGAGACATAAACTTATGGGGGGTTCTCCTGGCACATTCCATTCAAATTTACAACCTAGGCAAACGACTTCCAGAACGGCTCTGCTGCCCTAGTACCCAGATTTGGGAATGGAGAAATGCTGCATCCTTGTGGCCGTTTCCCACAACAGCAGCTTTAAACCCACTGCAAAAGGTCACTAAATATTCACCAATTGCAGGTCTGTAAATGACACCTGCCCTCCAAAAGATACTGAGGTCGAAAATCGACCAAAAAACTCTAGAGTGCAACCTTCCAAAAAGAAAATTTGAAGAGGTATATTGTACTCACACCTTTTTTCTTTTTTCTTTTAACAGAAAAGGAAAAGGCGTGGAAAAAGGATGAATTGTAGGAATTTTTACAGACATGTAAACCCAAATTACAAAAACCTATCAGCTCACACCAGTCAGAATGGCCATCAACAAAAATGCGGCAAACGATAAACGCTGACGTGATTGTGGAGAAATGCGTACCCTCGATTCTAAGGGGGACGTGGTAAGAGCCACTAATGAAAGCACAATTGAGGTGCCTTGGAAAGGTAAACGTTGAGCTACCATACCAATCAATCAATCATACCCACTGCTGGGTCTATCACCTGAGAAAATGAAAATCAAAAATCGCAGGCTGGCAATCCTGCACTCCAGCAATATTTACCATAGGCAACACTTGGAAGCAACGAAAATGTCCATCAACAGAGGAGTGCACCAAGAAGAAGTGGTCCATGCACACAATGGAATATTAGCCATGGAAAACATTGAAGCACTGCTCTTTGAGGCACCATAGATGAGCCTGGAGATAATCACAAAACATGAAGTAGGTCGGAAAGCAAAAGACCTATATCTTATATTATCACTTATGGCATTATCTAATAACTGACACAGATGAACATATTTCTAAAGAGAAAGACACTCACAGGCGTAGAACACAAACTATGCTCATCTAAAAGGAAAGGAGGGGGGAAATTGAGAAATGAAGATTAGTGTTACTATACATATTCAAATACATATTATATACATGTATCAAAAAGACCGAACATATAACAAGGGAGGTCGACGGAACAGTGTAATATTTTACATGGGAAGAGGATCTGTACATTAATAGACATACATAATGTCCAAATGAACCAGATTGTGTACACCTAGGACAAACAGTATTCTAAACTTTACCCAGATTAAAAAAAATTTTAAAAACCAAGAAGAAGTAATGAGACATAAACTTATGGGGATTTCTCCTGGCAAATTCCATTCTAATTTACAACCTAGGACAATGACTTCCAGAAAGGCTCTGCTGCCCTAGAACCAGGACTGGGGAATGGAGAAATGCTACCTCCTTGTGGACGTTTCCCACAACAGCAGCTTTGAACCCACTGCAAAAGGTCACTAAATTTTCACCAACTTGCAGTTCTGTAAATTGCGCCTGGCCTCCAGAAAATTTCTGGGGTCAAAAATCGACCAAAAAATTCAGAAGAGGGCAACCTTCGAAGAAGACAATTTCAAGAGCTATATTGTACTCACGGTTTTTTTCTTTTAAGAGAAAAGAAAAAGGCGTAGGAATATGATGAATTTTAAAAATTTTCATGACATGCATACCCATATTACAAAACCCTATCAGCACACAGCAGTCAGAATGGCCATTAGGAAAAATGCTGCAAAAAATAAACGGTGAAGGGAGTGTGGAGAAATGCGTACCCTCGGCTGTAAGGGGGGGCATGTAAAGAGCCACTAACGAAAACACAACGTAGGTGCTTTGAAAAGGGAAACATTGAGCTACCAGTCCATCAATCACAACCACTGCTTGGCCTATCACCTGAGAAAATGAGAATCAAAAAGTCACAGGCTGGCAAACCAGTATGCCAGCAATATTTACCATAGCCAGCACTTGGAAGCAATGAAAATGTCCATCAACCGAGGAATGCACCAAGAAGAAGTGGTCCACGTACACAATGGAATATTACTCTAATAATAAATATAAATTAAATTTAAAAACAAAGAAAAGCAAGGAGACATCAACATTTGTGGGTTTATCCGGGCACATTGCACTCTAATTTATAACCGAAGAACACCACTGGCCGGTAGGTCTGTTTCCCTAGTACCAGCAAGGGGAACGTAGAAAGGCTGTCGCTCTCTGGCCGTTACCTGCAAAAGCAGGTTTAAAGCCTGAGCTAATGGTCACTTCATATGAACAAGTACTGCAGGGCTGTAAATGAAACCTGCCCTCAAAATGTCTTGAGGGAGATCATGGCCAAAATATTTCAAATGGTGACACATACTTTAAGAAAACACTTTGAAGAAATAAGCTCTCATCACAGCTGGAAAAATAAAAAGGACATGTCTTACAGCTCAATTTCAACGCATTATGAGACACATGCAAATTCAACCACAAAGAGGTATCAGCTCACACCACTCAGAATAACCATCAGCAAAAACTACAAAGAATAAATGCTGAAGGTGCTGGGAAGAAATGCATACCCTCCGCTTTAAGTGGGACGTAACCTGGAAAGAGCCACTAAAGAGAACGGAATAGAGGTGCCTTTAAAAGGTAAACATTGAGCTACCATATGATCCAGCAGACCTATTCCTGGACCTATAACCTAAGAAGACAGAATTGGAAGGACACAGGTACGCAAATCTGCATTGCATAGTATAACAATAGCCAAGATATGGAAGTAACCAAAAAGTCCAACGACAGATGGGTGGACAAAGAAGAACTGCTCCATGTACAGATGGAATATGAGCTAGTGAAAAAATGAAACAATGCCATTTGCAGCACCATAGATGAGTCTAGAAGTAATCACGCAGCTTGGAGTAAGTGAGAAAGCGAAAGACACATATCCTATCCTATCACATATAGGTGTTACCGAAAAAATGATACAAACAAAGGTATTTCCACAGAGAAACACTATCATAGATTCATTTAAAAAACTTATGGTTCACCAAATGGAAAGGTGTGAGGATTGGATACATTACCGTATTGAGGTTAACAGAGAGATACAAACACATGTGAAATATATAATCACCAAAGACCTACGCTATACCAAGAGAAGACTACTCAACATTGTGTCGTAACAGACATGGGAAAAGGATCCGAAGAAAAATAGATATATGTATATGTGTGAAAGAACCACATCTTGCACACCTAGAACAAACAAAACATTGTAATCAAGTTTGCTGTGATAAAAAATAAAAATTAAGTTAAAAATACCAACAAGAAGTAATGAGACATAAACTTAAAGGGCTTTTTCCTCGCACATTCCATTCTAATTTACAACCTAGAACACCACTTCCACTAAGGCTCTGTTGCCCTAGTAACCAGATTTGGTAAAGGAGAAATGCTGCCGCCTTGTGGCCGATTCCCGCAACAGCAGCTTTTAACCCACAGCTAATGGTCACTTACCATTCACAAGGACTCAGGGCTGTAAAGGACACCTGCCCTCAAATTGTGCTGAAGTAGGGAATGGATAAAAAAAATTCAAAACAGGCAAAATGTTCACGAAGCTCGTATGAAGAGGTAAGTTTTACTCACTCTCTTTTTAAAGAAAGGAAAATGGATAAAAGCTCAACCTCAGGAAGTATTAGACTCATGCAATCTAATCTACAAAAAGTTTTCAACTCACACCCGTCGACTGACCGTTGGCAAAAAGTCTACAAACAATCAATGCTGAAGAGGTTTTAGAGAACTGTGTACCCTCTAGCTGCTGGTGAGATGTAAAAGGGTTAAACGCTAATAATGAGAACAGAAAGGAGCTGCGTTGAAAAGGAAAAATTGAGGTACCATTCAATCCAGCAGGCGCACCAATGGGCCTCTCACCTGAGAAGACCAGAATGAAGAAGACCCGGGCTGCAAAAGCTGCACTGCAGCCTTATTCACAATAGACAAGACAGTGAAGCAACCAAAATGTCCATCAACAGATGAAAGGAAAAAGAAGAAGCGGCCCATGTACACAATGAATACTAGCCATGGAAAACAATGAAACACTGCTCTTTGAGACACCATAGATGATCTTGGAGATAATCACAGAACATGAGGTAAGTCGGAAAGCAAAAGTCCTATATCCTATGATATCACTTATACGCGTTCTCTAATAACTGACACAAATGAACATATTTCCACAGAGAAAGTCAATCACAGACTTATTAAAAAAAACTATGCTTATCTACAAGGAAAGGTGGGGGGAATGGATACATGAAGATTAGCGTTACCATATGTATACAAATACATATTATATACATATATCAAAAAGACCGACCATATAGCAAGGAAGGTTTACGGAACACTGTGTAATAATTTACACGGGAAGAGGATCTCTACATAAATAGGTATATAGAATATGTAGATGAACCAGAGTATGTACACCTTGGACAAGCAACATTCTAACCATTACCCCAATTGAAAAAATTAAAACAACCAACTAGGAGTAATGAGACATAAACTTATGGGGGGTTCTCCTGGCACATTCCATTCAAATTTACAACCTAGGCAAACGACTTCCAGAACGGCTCTGCTGCCCTAGTACCCAGATTTGGGAATGGAGAAATGCTGCATCCTTGTGGCCGTTTCCCACAACAGCAGCTTTAAACCCACTGCAAAAGGTCACTAAATATTCACCAATTGCAGGTCTGTAAATGACACCTGCCCTCCAAAAGATACTGAGGTCGAAAATCGACCAAAAAACTCTAGAGTGCAACCTTCCAAAAAGAAAATTTGAAGAGGTATATTGTACTCACACCTTTTTTCTTTTTTCTTTTAACAGAAAAGGAAAAGGCGTGGAAAAAGGATGAATTGTAGGAATTTTTACAGACATGTAAACCCAAATTACAAAAACCTATCAGCTCACACCAGTCAGAATGGCCATCAACAAAAATGCGGCAAACGATAAACGCTGACGTGATTGTGGAGAAATGCGTACCCTCGATTCTAAGGGGGACGTGGTAAGAGCCACTAATGAAAGCACAATTGAGGTGCCTTGGAAAGGTAAACGTTGAGCTACCATACCAATCAATCAATCATACCCACTGCTGGGTCTATCACCTGAGAAAATGAAAATCAAAAATCGCAGGCTGGCAATCCTGCACTCCAGCAATATTTACCATAGGCAACACTTGGAAGCAACGAAAATGTCCATCAACAGAGGAGTGCACCAAGAAGAAGTGGTCCATGCACACAATGGAATATTAGCCATGGAAAACATTGAAGCACTGCTCTTTGAGGCACCATAGATGAGCCTGGAGATAATCACAAAACATGAAGTAGGTCGGAAAGCAAAAGACCTATATCTTATATTATCACTTATGGCATTATCTAATAACTGACACAGATGAACATATTTCTAAAGAGAAAGACACTCACAGGCGTAGAACACAAACTATGCTCATCTAAAAGGAAAGGAGGGGGGAAATTGAGAAATGAAGATTAGTGTTACTATACATATTCAAATACATATTATATACATGTATCAAAAAGACCGAACATATAACAAGGGAGGTCGACGGAACAGTGTAATATTTTACATGGGAAGAGGATCTGTACATTAATAGACATACATAATGTCCAAATGAACCAGATTGTGTACACCTAGGACAAACAGTATTCTAAACTTTACCCAGATTAAAAAAAATTTTAAAAACCAAGAAGAAGTAATGAGACATAAACTTATGGGGATTTCTCCTGGCAAATTCCATTCTAATTTACAACCTAGGACAATGACTTCCAGAAAGGCTCTGCTGCCCTAGAACCAGGACTGGGGAATGGAGAAATGCTACCTCCTTGTGGACGTTTCCCACAACAGCAGCTTTGAACCCACTGCAAAAGGTCACTAAATTTTCACCAACTTGCAGTTCTGTAAATTGCGCCTGGCCTCCAGAAAATTTCTGGGGTCAAAAATCGACCAAAAAATTCAGAAGAGGGCAACCTTCGAAGAAGACAATTTCAAGAGCTATATTGTACTCACGGTTTTTTTCTTTTAAGAGAAAAAGAAAAAGGCGTAGGAATATGATGAATTTTAAAAATTTTCATGACATGCATACCCATATTACAAAACCCTATCAGCACACAGCAGTCAGATGGCCATTAGGAATAATGCTGCAAAAAATAAACGGTGAAGGGAGTGTGGAGAAATGCGTACCCTCGGCTGTAAGGGGGGGCATGTAAAGAGCCACTAACGAAAACACAACGTAGGTGCTTTGAAAAGGGAAACATTGAGCTACCAGTCCATCAATCACAACCACTGCTTGGCCTATCACCTGAGAAAATGAGAATCAAAAAGTCACAGGCTGGCAAACCAGTATGCCAGCAATATTTACCATAGCCAGCACTTGGAAGCAATGAAAATGTCCATCAACCGAGGAATGCACCAAGAAGAAGTGGTCCACGTACACAATGGAATATTACTCTAATAATAAATATAAATTAAATTTAAAAACAAAGAAAAGCAAGGAGACATCAACATTTGTGGGTTTATCCGGGCACATTGCACTCTAATTTATAACCGAAGAACACCACTGGCCGGTAGGTCTGTTTCCCTAGTACCAGCAAGGGGAACGTAGAAAGGCTGTCGCTCTCTGGCCGTTACCTGCAAAAGCAGGTTTAAAGCCTGAGCTAATGGTCACTTCATATGAACAAGTACTGCAGGGCTGTAAATGAAACCTGCCCTCAAAATGTCTTGAGGGAGATCATGGCCAAAATATTTCAAATGGTGACACATACTTTAAGAAAACACTTTGAAGAAATAAGCTCTCATCACAGCTGGAAAAATAAAAAGGACATGTCTTACAGCTCAATTTCAACGCATTATGAGACACATGCAAATTCAACCACAAAGAGGTATCAGCTCACACCACTCAGAATAACCATCAGCAAAAACTACAAAGAATAAATGCTGAAGGTGCTGGGAAGAAATGCATACCCTCCGCTTTAAGTGGGACGTAACCTGGAAAGAGCCACTAAAGAGAACGGAATAGAGGTGCCTTTAAAAGGTAAACATTGAGCTACCATATGATCCAGCAGACCTATTCCTGGACCTATAACCTAAGAAGACAGAATTGGAAGGACACAGGTACGCAAATCTGCATTGCATAGTATAACAATAGCCAAGATATGGAAGTAACCAAAAAGTCCAACGACAGATGGGTGGACAAAGAAGAACTGCTCCATGTACAGATGGAATATGAGCTAGTGAAAAAATGAAACAATGCCATTTGCAGCACCATAGATGAGTCTAGAAGTAATCACGCAGCTTGGAGTAAGTGAGAAAGCGAAAGACACATATCCTATCCTATCACATATAGGTGTTACCGAAAAAATGATACAAACAAAGGTATTTCCACAGAGAAACACTATCATAGATTCATTTAAAAAACTTATGGTTCACCAAATGGAAAGGTGTGAGGATTGGATACATTACCGTATTGAGGTTAACAGAGAGATACAAACACATGTGAAATATATAATCACCAAAGACCTACGCTATACCAAGAGAAGACTACTCAACATTGTGTCGTAACAGACATGGGAAAAGGATCCGAAGAAAAATAGATATATGTATATGTGTGAAAGAACCACATCTTGCACACCTAGAACAAACAAAACATTGTAATCAAGTTTGCTGTGATAAAAAATAAAAATTAAGTTAAAAATACCAACAAGAAGTAATGAGACATAAACTTAAAGGGCTTTTTCCTCGCACATTCCATTCTAATTTACAACCTAGAACACCACTTCCACTAAGGCTCTGTTGCCCTAGTAACCAGATTTGGTAAAGGAGAAATGCTGCCGCCTTGTGGCCGATTCCCGCAACAGCAGCTTTTAACCCACAGCTAATGGTCACTTACCATTCACAAGGACTCAGGGCTGTAAAGGACACCTGCCCTCAAATTGTGCTGAAGTAGGGAATGGATAAAAAAAATTCAAAACAGGCAAAATGTTCACGAAGCTCGTATGAAGAGGTAAGTTTTACTCACTCTCTTTTTAAAGAAAGGAAAATGGATAAAAGCTCAACCTCAGGAAGTATTAGACTCATGCAATCTAATCTACAAAAAGTTTTCAACTCACACCCGTCGACTGACCGTTGGCAAAAAGTCTACAAACAATCAATGCTGAAGAGGTTTTAGAGAACTGTGTACCCTCTAGCTGCTGGTGAGATGTAAAAGGGTTAAACGCTAATAATGAGAACAGAAAGGAGCTGCGTTGAAAAGGAAAAATTGAGGTACCATTCAATCCAGCAGGCGCACCAATGGGCCTCTCACCTGAGAAGACCAGAATGAAGAAGACCCGGGCTGCAAAAGCTGCACTGCAGCCTTATTCACAATAGACAAGACAGTGAAGCAACCAAAATGTCCATCAACAGATGAAAGGAAAAAGAAGAAGCGGCCCATGTACACAATGAATACTAGCCATGGAAAACAATGAAACACTGCTCTTTGAGACACCATAGATGATCTTGGAGATAATCACAGAACATGAGGTAAGTCGGAAAGCAAAAGTCCTATATCCTATGATATCACTTATACGCGTTCTCTAATAACTGACACAAATGAACATATTTCCACAGAGAAAGTCAATCACAGACTTATTAAAAAAAACTATGCTTATCTACAAGGAAAGGTGGGGGGAATGGATACATGAAGATTAGCGTTACCATATGTATACAAATACATATTATATACATATATCAAAAAGACCGACCATATAGCAAGGAAGGTTTACGGAACACTGTGTAATAATTTACACGGGAAGAGGATCTCTACATAAATAGGTATATAGAATATGTAGATGAACCAGAGTATGTACACCTTGGACAAGCAACATTCTAACCATTACCCCAATTGAAAAAATTAAAACAACCAACTAGGGGTAATGAGACATAAACTTATGGGGGGTTCTCCTGGCACATTCCATTCAAATTTACAACCTAGGCAAACGACTTCCAGAACGGCTCTGCTGCCCTAGTACCCAGATTTGGGAATGGAGAAATGCTGCATCCTTGTGGCCGTTTCCCACAACAGCAGCTTTAAACCCACTGCAAAAGGTCACTAAATATTCACCAATTGCAGGTCTGTAAATGACACCTGCCCTCCAAAAGATACTGAGGTCGAAAATCGACCAAAAAACTCTAGAGTGCAACCTTCCAAAAAGAAAATTTGAAGAGGTATATTGTACTCACACCTTTTTTCTTTTTTCTTTTAACAGAAAAGGAAAAGGCGTGGAAAAAGGATGAATTGTAGGAATTTTTACAGACATGTAAACCCAAATTACAAAAACCTATCAGCTCACACCAGTCAGAATGGCCATCAACAAAAATGCGGCAAACGATAAACGCTGACGTGATTGTGGAGAAATGCGTACCCTCGATTCTAAGGGGGACGTGGTAAGAGCCACTAATGAAAGCACAATTGAGGTGCCTTGGAAAGGTAAACGTTGAGCTACCATACCAATCAATCAATCATACCCACTGCTGGGTCTATCACCTGAGAAAATGAAAATCAAAAATCGCAGGCTGGCAATCCTGCACTCCAGCAATATTTACCATAGGCAACACTTGGAAGCAACGAAAATGTCCATCAACAGAGGAGTGCACCAAGAAGAAGTGGTCCATGCACACAATGGAATATTAGCCATGGAAAACATTGAAGCACTGCTCTTTGAGGCACCATAGATGAGCCTGGAGATAATCACAAAACATGAAGTAGGTCGGAAAGCAAAAGACCTATATCTTATATTATCACTTATGGCATTATCTAATAACTGACACAGATGAACATATTTCTAAAGAGAAAGACACTCACAGGCGTAGAACACAAACTATGCTCATCTAAAAGGAAAGGAGGGGGGAAATTGAGAAATGAAGATTAGTGTTACTATACATATTCAAATACATATTATATACATGTATCAAAAAGACCGAACATATAACAAGGGAGGTCGACGGAACAGTGTAATATTTTACATGGGAAGAGGATCTGTACATTAATAGACATACATAATGTCCAAATGAACCAGATTGTGTACACCTAGGACAAACAGTATTCTAAACTTTACCCAGATTAAAAAAAATTTTAAAAACCAAGAAGAAGTAATGAGACATAAACTTATGGGGATTTCTCCTGGCAAATTCCATTCTAATTTACAACCTAGGACAATGACTTCCAGAAAGGCTCTGCTGCCCTAGAACCAGGACTGGGGAATGGAGAAATGCTACCTCCTTGTGGACGTTTCCCACAACAGCAGCTTTGAACCCACTGCAAAAGGTCACTAAATTTTCACCAACTTGCAGTTCTGTAAATTGCGCCTGGCCTCCAGAAAATTTCTGGGGTCAAAAATCGACCAAAAAATTCAGAAGAGGGCAACCTTCGAAGAAGACAATTTCAAGAGCTATATTGTACTCACGGTTTTTTTCTTTTAAGAGAAAAGAAAAAGGCGTAGGAATATGATGAATTTTAAAAATTTTCATGACATGCATACCCATATTACAAAACCCTATCAGCACACAGCAGTCAGAATGGCCATTAGGAAAAATGCTGCAAAAAATAAACGGTGAAGGGAGTGTGGAGAAATGCGTACCCTCGGCTGTAAGGGGGGGCATGTAAAGAGCCACTAACGAAAACACAACGTAGGTGCTTTGAAAAGGGAAACATTGAGCTACCAGTCCATCAATCACAACCACTGCTTGGCCTATCACCTGAGAAAATGAGAATCAAAAAGTCACAGGCTGGCAAACCAGTATGCCAGCAATATTTACCATAGCCAGCACTTGGAAGCAATGAAAATGTCCATCAACCGAGGAATGCACCAAGAAGAAGTGGTCCACGTACACAATGGAATATTACTCTAATAATAAATATAAATTAAATTTAAAAACAAAGAAAAGCAAGGAGACATCAACATTTGTGGGTTTATCCGGGCACATTGCACTCTAATTTATAACCGAAGAACACCACTGGCCGGTAGGTCTGTTTCCCTAGTACCAGCAAGGGGAACGTAGAAAGGCTGTCGCTCTCTGGCCGTTACCTGCAAAAGCAGGTTTAAAGCCTGAGCTAATGGTCACTTCATATGAACAAGTACTGCAGGGCTGTAAATGAAACCTGCCCTCAAAATGTCTTGAGGGAGATCATGGCCAAAATATTTCAAATGGTGACACATACTTTAAGAAAACACTTTGAAGAAATAAGCTCTCATCACAGCTGGAAAAATAAAAAGGACATGTCTTACAGCTCAATTTCAACGCATTATGAGACACATGCAAATTCAACCACAAAGAGGTATCAGCTCACACCACTCAGAATAACCATCAGCAAAAACTACAAAGAATAAATGCTGAAGGTGCTGGGAAGAAATGCATACCCTCCGCTTTAAGTGGGACGTAACCTGGAAAGAGCCACTAAAGAGAACGGAATAGAGGTGCCTTTAAAAGGTAAACATTGAGCTACCATATGATCCAGCAGACCTATTCCTGGACCTATAACCTAAGAAGACAGAATTGGAAGGACACAGGTACGCAAATCTGCATTGCATAGTATAACAATAGCCAAGATATGGAAGTAACCAAAAAGTCCAACGACAGATGGGTGGACAAAGAAGAACTGCTCCATGTACAGATGGAATATGAGCTAGTGAAAAAATGAAACAATGCCATTTGCAGCACCATAGATGAGTCTAGAAGTAATCACGCAGCTTGGAGTAAGTGAGAAAGCGAAAGACACATATCCTATCCTATCACATATAGGTGTTACCGAAAAAATGATACAAACAAAGGTATTTCCACAGAGAAACACTATCATAGATTCATTTAAAAAACTTATGGTTCACCAAATGGAAAGGTGTGAGGATTGGATACATTACCGTATTGAGGTTAACAGAGAGATACAAACACATGTGAAATATATAATCACCAAAGACCTACGCTATACCAAGAGAAGACTACTCAACATTGTGTCGTAACAGACATGGGAAAAGGATCCGAAGAAAAATAGATATATGTATATGTGTGAAAGAACCACATCTTGCACACCTAGAACAAACAAAACATTGTAATCAAGTTTGCTGTGATAAAAAATAAAAATTAAGTTAAAAATACCAACAAGAAGTAATGAGACATAAACTTAAAGGGCTTTTTCCTCGCACATTCCATTCTAATTTACAACCTAGAACACCACTTCCACTAAGGCTCTGTTGCCCTAGTAACCAGATTTGGTAAAGGAGAAATGCTGCCGCCTTGTGGCCGATTCCCGCAACAGCAGCTTTTAACCCACAGCTAATGGTCACTTACCATTCACAAGGACTCAGGGCTGTAAAGGACACCTGCCCTCAAATTGTGCTGAAGTAGGGAATGGATAAAAAAAATTCAAAACAGGCAAAATGTTCACGAAGCTCGTATGAAGAGGTAAGTTTTACTCACTCTCTTTTTAAAGAAAGGAAAATGGATAAAAGCTCAACCTCAGGAAGTATTAGACTCATGCAATCTAATCTACAAAAAGTTTTCAACTCACACCCGTCGACTGACCGTTGGCAAAAAGTCTACAAACAATCAATGCTGAAGAGGTTTTAGAGAACTGTGTACCCTCTAGCTGCTGGTGAGATGTAAAAGGGTTAAACGCTAATAATGAGAACAGAAAGGAGCTGCGTTGAAAAGGAAAAATTGAGGTACCATTCAATCCAGCAGGCGCACCAATGGGCCTCTCACCTGAGAAGACCAGAATGAAGAAGACCCGGGCTGCAAAAGCTGCACTGCAGCCTTATTCACAATAGACAAGACAGTGAAGCAACCAAAATGTCCATCAACAGATGAAAGGAAAAAGAAGAAGCGGCCCATGTACACAATGAATACTAGCCATGGAAAACAATGAAACACTGCTCTTTGAGACACCATAGATGATCTTGGAGATAATCACAGAACATGAGGTAAGTCGGAAAGCAAAAGTCCTATATCCTATGATATCACTTATACGCGTTCTCTAATAACTGACACAAATGAACATATTTCCACAGAGAAAGTCAATCACAGACTTATTAAAAAAAACTATGCTTATCTACAAGGAAAGGTGGGGGGAATGGATACATGAAGATTAGCGTTACCATATGTATACAAATACATATTATATACATATATCAAAAAGACCGACCATATAGCAAGGAAGGTTTACGGAACACTGTGTAATAATTTACACGGGAAGAGGATCTCTACATAAATAGGTATATAGAATATGTAGATGAACCAGAGTATGTACACCTTGGACAAGCAACATTCTAACCATTACCCCAATTGAAAAAATTAAAACAACCAACTAGGGGTAATGAGACATAAACTTATGGGGGGTTCTCCTGGCACATTCCATTCAAATTTACAACCTAGGCAAACGACTTCCAGAACGGCTCTGCTGCCCTAGTACCCAGATGTGGGAATGGAGAAATGCTGCATCCTTGTGGCCGTTTCCCACAACAGCAGCTTTAAACCCACTGCAAAAGGTCACTAAATATTCACCAATTGCAGGTCTGTAAATGACACCTGCCCTCCAAAAGATACTGAGGTCGAAAATCGACCAAAAAACTCTAGAGTGCAACCTTCCAAAAAGAAAATTTGAAGAGGTATATTGTACTCACACCTTTTTTCTTTTTTCTTTTAACAGAAAAGGAAAAGGCGTGGAAAAAGGATGAATTGTAGGAATTTTTACAGACATGTAAACCCAAATTACAAAAACCTATCAGCTCACACCAGTCAGAATGGCCATCAACAAAAATGCGGCAAACGATAAACGCTGACGTGATTGTGGAGAAATGCGTACCCTCGATTCTAAGGGGGACGTGGTAAGAGCCACTAATGAAAGCACAATTGAGGTGCCTTGGAAAGGTAAACGTTGAGCTACCATACCAATCAATCAATCATACCCACTGCTGGGTCTATCACCTGAGAAAATGAAAATCAAAAATCGCAGGCTGGCAATCCTGCACTCCAGCAATATTTACCATAGGCAACACTTGGAAGCAACGAAAATGTCCATCAACAGAGGAGTGCACCAAGAAGAAGTGGTCCATGCACACAATGGAATATTAGCCATGGAAAACATTGAAGCACTGCTCTTTGAGGCACCATAGATGAGCCTGGAGATAATCACAAAACATGAAGTAGGTCGGAAAGCAAAAGACCTATATCTTATATTATCACTTATGGCATTATCTAATAACTGACACAGATGAACATATTTCTAAAGAGAAAGACACTCACAGGCGTAGAACACAAACTATGCTCATCTAAAAGGAAAGGAGGGGGGAAATTGAGAAATGAAGATTAGTGTTACTATACATATTCAAATACATATTATATACATGTATCAAAAAGACCGAACATATAACAAGGGAGGTCGACGGAACAGTGTAATATTTTACATGGGAAGAGGATCTGTACATTAATAGACATACATAATGTCCAAATGAACCAGATTGTGTACACCTAGGACAAACAGTATTCTAAACTTTACCCAGATTAAAAAAAATTTTAAAAACCAAGAAGAAGTAATGAGACATAAACTTATGGGGATTTCTCCTGGCAAATTCCATTCTAATTTACAACCTAGGACAATGACTTCCAGAAAGGCTCTGCTGCCCTAGAACCAGGACTGGGGAATGGAGAAATGCTACCTCCTTGTGGACGTTTCCCACAACAGCAGCTTTGAACCCACTGCAAAAGGTCACTAAATTTTCACCAACTTGCAGTTCTGTAAATTGCGCCTGGCCTCCAGAAAATTTCTGGGGTCAAAAATCGACCAAAAAATTCAGAAGAGGGCAACCTTCGAAGAAGACAATTTCAAGAGCTATATTGTACTCACGGTTTTTTTCTTTTAAGAGAAAAGAAAAAGGCGTAGGAATATGATGAATTTTAAAAATTTTCATGACATGCATACCCATATTACAAAACCCTATCAGCACACAGCAGTCAGAATGGCCATTAGGAAAAATGCTGCAAAAAATAAACGGTGAAGGGAGTGTGGAGAAATGCGTACCCTCGGCTGTAAGGGGGGGCATGTAAAGAGCCACTAACGAAAACACAACGTAGGTGCTTTGAAAAGGGAAACATTGAGCTACCAGTCCATCAATCACAACCACTGCTTGGCCTATCACCTGAGAAAATGAGAATCAAAAAGTCACAGGCTGGCAAACCAGTATGCCAGCAATATTTACCATAGCCAGCACTTGGAAGCAATGAAAATGTCCATCAACCGAGGAATGCACCAAGAAGAAGTGGTCCACGTACACAATGGAATATTACTCTAATAATAAATATAAATTAAATTTAAAAACAAAGAAAAGCAAGGAGACATCAACATTTGTGGGTTTATCCGGGCACATTGCACTCTAATTTATAACCGAAGAACACCACTGGCCGGTAGGTCTGTTTCCCTAGTACCAGCAAGGGGAACGTAGAAAGGCTGTCGCTCTCTGGCCGTTACCTGCAAAAGCAGGTTTAAAGCCTGAGCTAATGGTCACTTCATATGAACAAGTACTGCAGGGCTGTAAATGAAACCTGCCCTCAAAATGTCTTGAGGGAGATCATGGCCAAAATATTTCAAATGGTGACACATACTTTAAGAAAACACTTTGAAGAAATAAGCTCTCATCACAGCTGGAAAAATAAAAAGGACATGTCTTACAGCTCAATTTCAACGCATTATGAGACACATGCAAATTCAACCACAAAGAGGTATCAGCTCACACCACTCAGAATAACCATCAGCAAAAACTACAAAGAATAAATGCTGAAGGTGCTGGGAAGAAATGCATACCCTCCGCTTTAAGTGGGACGTAACCTGGAAAGAGCCACTAAAGAGAACGGAATAGAGGTGCCTTTAAAAGGTAAACATTGAGCTACCATATGATCCAGCAGACCTATTCCTGGACCTATAACCTAAGAAGACAGAATTGGAAGGACACAGGTACGCAAATCTGCATTGCATAGTATAACAATAGCCAAGATATGGAAGTAACCAAAAAGTCCAACGACAGATGGGTGGACAAAGAAGAACTGCTCCATGTACAGATGGAATATGAGCTAGTGAAAAAATGAAACAATGCCATTTGCAGCACCATAGATGAGTCTAGAAGTAATCACGCAGCTTGGAGTAAGTGAGAAAGCGAAAGACACATATCCTATCCTATCACATATAGGTGTTACCGAAAAAATGATACAAACAAAGGTATTTCCACAGAGAAACACTATCATAGATTCATTTAAAAAACTTATGGTTCACCAAATGGAAAGGTGTGAGGATTGGATACATTACCGTATTGAGGTTAACAGAGAGATACAAACACATGTGAAATATATAATCACCAAAGACCTACGCTATACCAAGAGAAGACTACTCAACATTGTGTCGTAACAGACATGGGAAAAGGATCCGAAGAAAAATAGATATATGTATATGTGTGAAAGAACCACATCTTGCACACCTAGAACAAACAAAACATTGTAATCAAGTTTGCTGTGATAAAAAATAAAAATTAAGTTAAAAATACCAACAAGAAGTAATGAGACATAAACTTAAAGGGCTTTTTCCTCGCACATTCCATTCTAATTTACAACCTAGAACACCACTTCCACTAAGGCTCTGTTGCCCTAGTAACCAGATTTGGTAAAGGAGAAATGCTGCCGCCTTGTGGCCGATTCCCGCAACAGCAGCTTTTAACCCACAGCTAATGGTCACTTACCATTCACAAGGACTCAGGGCTGTAAAGGACACCTGCCCTCAAATTGTGCTGAAGTAGGGAATGGATAAAAAAAATTCAAAACAGGCAAAATGTTCACGAAGCTCGTATGAAGAGGTAAGTTTTACTCACTCTCTTTTTAAAGAAAGGAAAATGGATAAAAGCTCAACCTCAGGAAGTATTAGACTCATGCAATCTAATCTACAAAAAGTTTTCAACTCACACCCGTCGACTGACCGTTGGCAAAAAGTCTACAAACAATCAATGCTGAAGAGGTTTTAGAGAACTGTGTACCCTCTAGCTGCTGGTGAGATGTAAAAGGGTTAAACGCTAATAATGAGAACAGAAAGGAGCTGCGTTGAAAAGGAAAAATTGAGGTACCATTCAATCCAGCAGGCGCACCAATGGGCCTCTCACCTGAGAAGACCAGAATGAAGAAGACCCGGGCTGCAAAAGCTGCACTGCAGCCTTATTCACAATAGACAAGACAGTGAAGCAACCAAAATGTCCATCAACAGATGAAAGGAAAAAGAAGAAGCGGCCCATGTACACAATGAATACTAGCCATGGAAAACAATGAAACACTGCTCTTTGAGACACCATAGATGATCTTGGAGATAATCACAGAACATGAGGTAAGTCGGAAAGCAAAAGTCCTATATCCTATGATATCACTTATACGCGTTCTCTAATAACTGACACAAATGAACATATTTCCACAGAGAAAGTCAATCACAGACTTATTAAAAAAAACTATGCTTATCTACAAGGAAAGGTGGGGGGAATGGATACATGAAGATTAGCGTTACCATATGTATACAAATACATATTATATACATATATCAAAAAGACCGACCATATAGCAAGGAAGGTTTACGGAACACTGTGTAATAATTTACACGGGAAGAGGATCTCTACATAAATAGGTATATAGAATATGTAGATGAACCAGAGTATGTACACCTTGGACAAGCAACATTCTAACCATTACCCCAATTGAAAAAATTAAAACAACCAACTAGGAGTAATGAGACATAAACTTATGGGGGGTTCTCCTGGCACATTCCATTCAAATTTACAACCTAGGCAAACGACTTCCAGAACGGCTCTGCTGCCCTAGTACCCAGATTTGGGAATGGAGAAATGCTGCATCCTTGTGGCCGTTTCCCACAACAGCAGCTTTAAACCCACTGCAAAAGGTCACTAAATATTCACCAATTGCAGGTCTGTAAATGACACCTGCCCTCCAAAAGATACTGAGGTCGAAAATCGACCAAAAAACTCTAGAGTGCAACCTTCCAAAAAGAAAATTTGAAGAGGTATATTGTACTCACACCTTTTTTCTTTTTTCTTTTAACAGAAAAGGAAAAGGCGTGGAAAAAGGATGAATTGTAGGAATTTTTACAGACATGTAAACCCAAATTACAAAAACCTATCAGCTCACACCAGTCAGAATGGCCATCAACAAAAATGCGGCAAACGATAAACGCTGACGTGATTGTGGAGAAATGCGTACCCTCGATTCTAAGGGGGACGTGGTAAGAGCCACTAATGAAAGCACAATTGAGGTGCCTTGGAAAGGTAAACGTTGAGCTACCATACCAATCAATCAATCATACCCACTGCTGGGTCTATCACCTGAGAAAATGAAAATCAAAAATCGCAGGCTGGCAATCCTGCACTCCAGCAATATTTACCATAGGCAACACTTGGAAGCAACGAAAATGTCCATCAACAGAGGAGTGCACCAAGAAGAAGTGGTCCATGCACACAATGGAATATTAGCCATGGAAAACATTGAAGCACTGCTCTTTGAGGCACCATAGATGAGCCTGGAGATAATCACAAAACATGAAGTAGGTCGGAAAGCAAAAGACCTATATCTTATATTATCACTTATGGCATTATCTAATAACTGACACAGATGAACATATTTCTAAAGAGAAAGACACTCACAGGCGTAGAACACAAACTATGCTCATCTAAAAGGAAAGGAGGGGGGAAATTGAGAAATGAAGATTAGTGTTACTATACATATTCAAATACATATTATATACATGTATCAAAAAGACCGAACATATAACAAGGGAGGTCGACGGAACAGTGTAATATTTTACATGGGAAGAGGATCTGTACATTAATAGACATACATAATGTCCAAATGAACCAGATTGTGTACACCTAGGACAAACAGTATTCTAAACTTTACCCAGATTAAAAAAAATTTTTAAAACCAAGAAGAAGTAATGAGACATAAACTTATGGGGATTTCTCCTGGCAAATTCCATTCTAATTTACAACCTAGGACAATGACTTCCAGAAAGGCTCTGCTGCCCTAGAACCAGGACTGGGGAATGGAGAAATGCTACCTCCTTGTGGACGTTTCCCACAACAGCAGCTTTGAACCCACTGCAAAAGGTCACTAAATTTTCACCAACTTGCAGTTCTGTAAATTGCGCCTGGCCTCCAGAAAATTTCTGGGGTCAAAAATCGACCAAAAAATTCAGAAGAGGGCAACCTTCGAAGAAGACAATTTCAAGAGCTATATTGTACTCACGGTTTTTTTCTTTTAAGAGAAAAGAAAAAGGCGTAGGAATATGATGAATTTTAAAAATTTTCATGACATGCATACCCATATTACAAAACCCTATCAGCACACAGCAGTCAGAATGGCCATTAGGAAAAATGCTGCAAAAAATAAACGGTGAAGGGAGTGTGGAGAAATGCGTACCCTCGGCTGTAAGGGGGGGCATGTAAAGAGCCACTAACGAAAACACAACGTAGGTGCTTTGAAAAGGGAAACATTGAGCTACCAGTCCATCAATCACAACCACTGCTTGGCCTATCACCTGAGAAAATGAGAATCAAAAAGTCACAGGCTGGCAAACCAGTATGCCAGCAATATTTACCATAGCCAGCACTTGGAAGCAATGAAAATGTCCATCAACCGAGGAATGCACCAAGAAGAAGTGGTCCACGTACACAATGGAATATTACTCTAATAATAAATATAAATTAAATTTAAAAACAAAGAAAAGCAAGGAGACATCAACATTTGTGGGTTTATCCGGGCACATTGCACTCTAATTTATAACCGAAGAACACCACTGGCCGGTAGGTCTGTTTCCCTAGTACCAGCAAGGGGAACGTAGAAAGGCTGTCGCTCTCTGGCCGTTACCTGCAAAAGCAGGTTTAAAGCCTGAGCTAATGGTCACTTCATATGAACAAGTACTGCAGGGCTGTAAATGAAACCTGCCCTCAAAATGTCTTGAGGGAGATCATGGCCAAAATATTTCAAATGGTGACACATACTTTAAGAAAACACTTTGAAGAAATAAGCTCTCATCACAGCTGGAAAAATAAAAAGGACATGTCTTACAGCTCAATTTCAACGCATTATGAGACACATGCAAATTCAACCACAAAGAGGTATCAGCTCACACCACTCAGAATAACCATCAGCAAAAACTACAAAGAATAAATGCTGAAGGTGCTGGGAAGAAATGCATACCCTCCGCTTTAAGTGGGACGTAACCTGGAAAGAGCCACTAAAGAGAACGGAATAGAGGTGCCTTTAAAAGGTAAACATTGAGCTACCATATGATCCAGCAGACCTATTCCTGGACCTATAACCTAAGAAGACAGAATTGGAAGGACACAGGTACGCAAATCTGCATTGCATAGTATAACAATAGCCAAGATATGGAAGTAACCAAAAAGTCCAACGACAGATGGGTGGACAAAGAAGAACTGCTCCATGTACAGATGGAATATGAGCTAGTGAAAAAATGAAACAATGCCATTTGCAGCACCATAGATGAGTCTAGAAGTAATCACGCAGCTTGGAGTAAGTGAGAAAGCGAAAGACACATATCCTATCCTATCACATATAGGTGTTACCGAAAAAATGATACAAACAAAGGTATTTCCACAGAGAAACACTATCATAGATTCATTTAAAAAACTTATGGTTCACCAAATGGAAAGGTGTGAGGATTGGATACATTACCGTATTGAGGTTAACAGAGAGATACAAACACATGTGAAATATATAATCACCAAAGACCTACGCTATACCAAGAGAAGACTACTCAACATTGTGTCGTAACAGACATGGGAAAAGGATCCGAAGAAAAATAGATATATGTATATGTGTGAAAGAACCACATCTTGCACACCTAGAACAAACAAAACATTGTAATCAAGTTTGCTGTGATAAAAAATAAAAATTAAGTTAAAAATACCAACAAGAAGTAATGAGACATAAACTTAAAGGGCTTTTTCCTCGCACATTCCATTCTAATTTACAACCTAGAACACCACTTCCACTAAGGCTCTGTTGCCCTAGTAACCAGATTTGGTAAAGGAGAAATGCTGCCGCCTTGTGGCCGATTCCCGCAACAGCAGCTTTTAACCCACAGCTAATGGTCACTTACCATTCACAAGGACTCAGGGCTGTAAAGGACACCTGCCCTCAAATTGTGCTGAAGTAGGGAATGGATAAAAAAAATTCAAAACAGGCAAAATGTTCACGAAGCTCGTATGAAGAGGTAAGTTTTACTCACTCTCTTTTTAAAGAAAGGAAAATGGATAAAAGCTCAACCTCAGGAAGTATTAGACTCATGCAATCTAATCTACAAAAAGTTTTCAACTCACACCCGTCGACTGACCGTTGGCAAAAAGTCTACAAACAATCAATGCTGAAGAGGTTTTAGAGAACTGTGTACCCTCTAGCTGCTGGTGAGATGTAAAAGGGTTAAACGCTAATAATGAGAACAGAAAGGAGCTGCGTTGAAAAGGAAAAATTGAGGTACCATTCAATCCAGCAGGCGCACCAATGGGCCTCTCACCTGAGAAGACCAGAATGAAGAAGACCCGGGCTGCAAAAGCTGCACTGCAGCCTTATTCACAATAGACAAGACAGTGAAGCAACCAAAATGTCCATCAACAGATGAAAGGAAAAAGAAGAAGCGGCCCATGTACACAATGAATACTAGCCATGGAAAACAATGAAACACTGCTCTTTGAGACACCATAGATGATCTTGGAGATAATCACAGAACATGAGGTAAGTCGGAAAGCAAAAGTCCTATATCCTATGATATCACTTATACGCGTTCTCTAATAACTGACACAAATGAACATATTTCCACAGAGAAAGTCAATCACAGACTTATTAAAAAAAACTATGCTTATCTACAAGGAAAGGTGGGGGGAATGGATACATGAAGATTAGCGTTACCATATGTATACAAATACATATTATATACATATATCAAAAAGACCGACCATATAGCAAGGAAGGTTTACGGAACACTGTGTAATAATTTACACGGGAAGAGGATCTCTACATAAATAGGTATATAGAATATGTAGATGAACCAGAGTATGTACACCTTGGACAAGCAACATTCTAACCATTACCCCAATTGAAAAAATTAAAACAACCAACTAGGAGTAATGAGACATAAACTTATGGGGGGTTCTCCTGGCACATTCCATTCAAATTTACAACCTAGGCAAACGACTTCCAGAACGGCTCTGCTGCCCTAGTACCCAGATTTGGGAATGGAGAAATGCTGCATCCTTGTGGCCGTTTCCCACAACAGCAGCTTTAAACCCACTGCAAAAGGTCACTAAATATTCACCAATTGCAGGTCTGTAAATGACACCTGCCCTCCAAAAGATACTGAGGTCGAAAATCGACCAAAAAACTCTAGAGTGCAACCTTCCAAAAAGAAAATTTGAAGAGGTATATTGTACTCACACCTTTTTTCTTTTTTCTTTTAACAGAAAAGGAAAAGGCGTGGAAAAAGGATGAATTGTAGGAATTTTTACAGACATGTAAACCCAAATTACAAAAACCTATCAGCTCACACCAGTCAGAATGGCCATCAACAAAAATGCGGCAAACGATAAACGCTGACGTGATTGTGGAGAAATGCGTACCCTCGATTCTAAGGGGGACGTGGTAAGAGCCACTAATGAAAGCACAATTGAGGTGCCTTGGAAAGGTAAACGTTGAGCTACCATACCAATCAATCAATCATACCCACTGCTGGGTCTATCACCTGAGAAAATGAAAATCAAAAATCGCAGGCTGGCAATCCTGCACTCCAGCAATATTTACCATAGGCAACACTTGGAAGCAACGAAAATGTCCATCAACAGAGGAGTGCACCAAGAAGAAGTGGTCCATGCACACAATGGAATATTAGCCATGGAAAACATTGAAGCACTGCTCTTTGAGGCACCATAGATGAGCCTGGAGATAATCACAAAACATGAAGTAGGTCGGAAAGCAAAAGACCTATATCTTATATTATCACTTATGGCATTATCTAATAACTGACACAGATGAACATATTTCTAAAGAGAAAGACACTCACAGGCGTAGAACACAAACTATGCTCATCTAAAAGGAAAGGAGGGGGGAAATTGAGAAATGAAGATTAGTGTTACTATACATATTCAAATACATATTATATACATGTATCAAAAAGACCGAACATATAACAAGGGAGGTCGACGGAACAGTGTAATATTTTACATGGGAAGAGGATCTGTACATTAATAGACATACATAATGTCCAAATGAACCAGATTGTGTACACCTAGGACAAACAGTATTCTAAACTTTACCCAGATTAAAAAAAATTTTAAAAACCAAGAAGAAGTAATGAGACATAAACTTATGGGGATTTCTCCTGGCAAATTCCATTCTAATTTACAACCTAGGACAATGACTTCCAGAAAGGCTCTGCTGCCCTAGAACCAGGACTGGGGAATGGAGAAATGCTACCTCCTTGTGGACGTTTCCCACAACAGCAGCTTTGAACCCACTGCAAAAGGTCACTAAATTTTCACCAACTTGCAGTTCTGTAAATTGCGCCTGGCCTCCAGAAAATTTCTGGGGTCAAAAATCGACCAAAAAATTCAGAAGAGGGCAACCTTCGAAGAAGACAATTTCAAGAGCTATATTGTACTCACGGTTTTTTTCTTTTAAGAGAAAAGAAAAAGGCGTAGGAATATGATGAATTTTAAAAATTTTCATGACATGCATACCCATATTACAAAACCCTATCAGCACACAGCAGTCAGAATGGCCATTAGGAAAAATGCTGCAAAAAATAAACGGTGAAGGGAGTGTGGAGAAATGCGTACCCTCGGCTGTAAGGGGGGGCATGTAAAGAGCCACTAACGAAAACACAACGTAGGTGCTTTGAAAAGGGAAACATTGAGCTACCAGTCCATCAATCACAACCACTGCTTGGCCTATCACCTGAGAAAATGAGAATCAAAAAGTCACAGGCTGGCAAACCAGTATGCCAGCAATATTTACCATAGCCAGCACTTGGAAGCAATGAAAATGTCCATCAACCGAGGAATGCACCAAGAAGAAGTGGTCCACGTACACAAT
Source organism: Balaenoptera borealis (assembly GCF_965194805.1). Lineage (NCBI taxonomy): Eukaryota > Metazoa > Chordata > Mammalia > Artiodactyla > Balaenopteridae > Balaenoptera > Balaenoptera borealis. The sequence goes on along the minus strand of NW_028123248.1, from coordinate 30,997 downwards.
GGAATATTACTCTAATAATAAATATAAATTAAATTTAAAAACAAAGAAAAGCAAGGAGACATCAACATTTGTGGGTTTATCCGGGCACATTGCACTCTAATTTATAACCGAAGAACACCACTGGCCGGTAGGTCTGTTTCCCTAGTACCAGCAAGGGGAACGTAGAAAGGCTGTCGCTCTCTGGCCGTTACCTGCAAAAGCAGGTTTAAAGCCTGAGCTAATGGTCACTTCATATGAACAAGTACTGCAGGGCTGTAAATGAAACCTGCCCTCAAAATGTCTTGAGGGAGATCATGGCCAAAATATTTCAAATGGTGACACATACTTTAAGAAAACACTTTGAAGAAATAAGCTCTCATCACAGCTGGAAAAATAAAAAGGACATGTCTTACAGCTCAATTTCAACGCATTATGAGACACATGCAAATTCAACCACAAAGAGGTATCAGCTCACACCACTCAGAATAACCATCAGCAAAAACTACAAAGAATAAATGCTGAAGGTGCTGGGAAGAAATGCATACCCTCCGCTTTAAGTGGGACGTAACCTGGAAAGAGCCACTAAAGAGAACGGAATAGAGGTGCCTTTAAAAGGTAAACATTGAGCTACCATATGATCCAGCAGACCTATTCCTGGACCTATAACCTAAGAAGACAGAATTGGAAGGACACAGGTACGCAAATCTGCATTGCATAGTATAACAATAGCCAAGATATGGAAGTAACCAAAAAGTCCAACGACAGATGGGTGGACAAAGAAGAACTGCTCCATGTACAGATGGAATATGAGCTAGTGAAAAAATGAAACAATGCCATTTGCAGCACCATAGATGAGTCTAGAAGTAATCACGCAGCTTGGAGTAAGTGAGAAAGCGAAAGACACATATCCTATCCTATCACATATAGGTGTTACCGAAAAAATGATACAAACAAAGGTATTTCCACAGAGAAACACTATCATAGATTCATTTAAAAAACTTATGGTTCACCAAATGGAAAGGTGTGAGGATTGGATACATTACCGTATTGAGGTTAACAGAGAGATACAAACACATGTGAAATATATAATCACCAAAGACCTACGCTATACCAAGAGAAGACTACTCAACATTGTGTCGTAACAGACATGGGAAAAGGATCCGAAGAAAAATAGATATATGTATATGTGTGAAAGAACCACATCTTGCACACCTAGAACAAACAAAACATTGTAATCAAGTTTGCTGTGATAAAAAATAAAAATTAAGTTAAAAATACCAACAAGAAGTAATGAGACATAAACTTAAAGGGCTTTTTCCTCGCACATTCCATTCTAATTTACAACCTAGAACACCACTTCCACTAAGGCTCTGTTGCCCTAGTAACCAGATTTGGTAAAGGAGAAATGCTGCCGCCTTGTGGCCGATTCCCGCAACAGCAGCTTTTAACCCACAGCTAATGGTCACTTACCATTCACAAGGACTCAGGGCTGTAAAGGACACCTGCCCTCAAATTGTGCTGAAGTAGGGAATGGATAAAAAAAATTCAAAACAGGCAAAATGTTCACGAAGCTCGTATGAAGAGGTAAGTTTTACTCACTCTCTTTTTAAAGAAAGGAAAATGGATAAAAGCTCAACCTCAGGAAGTATTAGACTCATGCAATCTAATCTACAAAAAGTTTTCAACTCACACCCGTCGACTGACCGTTGGCAAAAAGTCTACAAACAATCAATGCTGAAGAGGTTTTAGAGAACTGTGTACCCTCTAGCTGCTGGTGAGATGTAAAAGGGTTAAACGCTAATAATGAGAACAGAAAGGAGCTGCGTTGAAAAGGAAAAATTGAGGTACCATTCAATCCAGCAGGCGCACCAATGGGCCTCTCACCTGAGAAGACCAGAATGAAGAAGACCCGGGCTGCAAAAGCTGCACTGCAGCCTTATTCACAATAGACAAGACAGTGAAGCAACCAAAATGTCCATCAACAGATGAAAGGAAAAAGAAGAAGCGGCCCATGTACACAATGAATACTAGCCATGGAAAACAATGAAACACTGCTCTTTGAGACACCATAGATGATCTTGGAGATAATCACAGAACATGAGGTAAGTCGGAAAGCAAAAGTCCTATATCCTATGATATCACTTATACGCGTTCTCTAATAACTGACACAAATGAACATATTTCCACAGAGAAAGTCAATCACAGACTTATTAAAAAAAACTATGCTTATCTACAAGGAAAGGTGGGGGGAATGGATACATGAAGATTAGCGTTACCATATGTATACAAATACATATTATATACATATATCAAAAAGACCGACCATATAGCAAGGAAGGTTTACGGAACACTGTGTAATAATTTACACGGGAAGAGGATCTCTACATAAATAGGTATATAGAATATGTAGATGAACCAGAGTATGTACACCTTGGACAAGCAACATTCTAACCATTACCCCAATTGAAAAAATTAAAACAACCAACTAGGGGTAATGAGACATAAACTTATGGGGGGTTCTCCTGGCACATTCCATTCAAATTTACAACCTAGGCAAACGACTTCCAGAACGGCTCTGCTGCCCTAGTACCCAGATTTGGGAATGGAGAAATGCTGCATCCTTGTGGCCGTTTCCCACAACAGCAGCTTTAAACCCACTGCAAAAGGTCACTAAATATTCACCAATTGCAGGTCTGTAAATGACACCTGCCCTCCAAAAGATACTGAGGTCGAAAATCGACCAAAAAACTCTAGAGTGCAACCTTCCAAAAAGAAAATTTGAAGAGGTATATTGTACTCACACCTTTTTTCTTTTTTCTTTTAACAGAAAAGGAAAAGGCGTGGAAAAAGGATGAATTGTAGGAATTTTTACAGACATGTAAACCCAAATTACAAAAACCTATCAGCTCACACCAGTCAGAATGGCCATCAACAAAAATGCGGCAAACGATAAACGCTGACGTGATTGTGGAGAAATGCGTACCCTCGATTCTAAGGGGGACGTGGTAAGAGCCACTAATGAAAGCACAATTGAGGTGCCTTGGAAAGGTAAACGTTGAGCTACCATACCAATCAATCAATCATACCCACTGCTGGGTCTATCACCTGAGAAAATGAAAATCAAAAATCGCAGGCTGGCAATCCTGCACTCCAGCAATATTTACCATAGGCAACACTTGGAAGCAACGAAAATGTCCATCAACAGAGGAGTGCACCAAGAAGAAGTGGTCCATGTACACAATGGAATATTAGCCATGGAAAACATTGAAGCACTGCTCTTTGAGGCACCATAGATGAGCCTGGAGATAATCACAAAACATGAAGTAGGTCGGAAAGCAAAAGACCTATATCTTATATTATCACTTATGGCATTATCTAATAACTGACACAGATGAACATATTTCTAAAGAGAAAGACACTCACAGGCGTAGAACACAAACTATGCTCATCTAAAAGGAAAGGAGGGGGGAAATTGAGAAATGAAGATTAGTGTTACTATACATATTCAAATACATATTATATACATGTATCAAAAAGACCGAACATATAACAAGGGAGGTCGACGGAACAGTGTAATATTTTACATGGGAAGAGGATCTGTACATTAATAGACATACATAATGTCCAAATGAACCAGATTGTGTACACCTAGGACAAACAGTATTCTAAACTTTACCCAGATTAAAAAAAATTTAAAAACCAAGAAGAAGTAATGAGACATAAACTTATGGGGATTTCTCCTGGCAAATTCCATTCTAATTTACAACCTAGGACAATGACTTCCAGAAAGGCTCTGCTGCCCTAGAACCAGGACTGGGGAATGGAGAAATGCTACCTCCTTGTGGACGTTTCCCACAACAGCAGCTTTGAACCCACTGCAAAAGGTCACTAAATTTTCACCAACTTGCAGTTCTGTAAATTGCGCCTGGCCTCCAGAAAATTTCTGGGGTCAAAAATCGACCAAAAAATTCAGAAGAGGGCAACCTTCGAAGAAGACAATTTCAAGAGCTATATTGTACTCACGGTTTTTTTCTTTTAAGAGAAAAGAAAAAGGCGTAGGAATATGATGAATTTTAAAAATTTTCATGACATGCATACCCATATTACAAAACCCTATCAGCACACAGCAGTCAGAATGGCCATTAGGAAAAATGCTGCAAAAAATAAACGGTGAAGGGAGTGTGGAGAAATGCGTACCCTCGGCTGTAAGGGGGGGCATGTAAAGAGCCACTAACGAAAACACAACGTAGGTGCTTTGAAAAGGGAAACATTGAGCTACCAGTCCATCAATCACAACCACTGCTTGGCCTATCACCTGAGAAAATGAGAATCAAAAAGTCACAGGCTGGCAAACCAGTATGCCAGCAATATTTACCATAGCCAGCACTTGGAAGCAATGAAAATGTCCATCAACCGAGGAATGCACCAAGAAGAAGTGGTCCACGTACACAATGGAATATTACTCTAATAATAAATATAAATTAAATTTAAAAACAAAGAAAAGCAAGGAGACATCAACATTTGTGGGTTTATCCGGGCACATTGCACTCTAATTTATAACCGAAGAACACCACTGGCCGGTAGGTCTGTTTCCCTAGTACCAGCAAGGGGAACGTAGAAAGGCTGTCGCTCTCTGGCCGTTACCTGCAAAAGCAGGTTTAAAGCCTGAGCTAATGGTCACTTCATATGAACAAGTACTGCAGGGCTGTAAATGAAACCTGCCCTCAAAATGTCTTGAGGGAGATCATGGCCAAAATATTTCAAATGGTGACACATACTTTAAGAAAACACTTTGAAGAAATAAGCTCTCATCACAGCTGGAAAAATAAAAAGGACATGTCTTACAGCTCAATTTCAACGCATTATGAGACACATGCAAATTCAACCACAAAGAGGTATCAGCTCACACCACTCAGAATAACCATCAGCAAAAACTACAAAGAATAAATGCTGAAGGTGCTGGGAAGAAATGCATACCCTCCGCTTTAAGTGGGACGTAACCTGGAAAGAGCCACTAAAGAGAACGGAATAGAGGTGCCTTTAAAAGGTAAACATTGAGCTACCATATGATCCAGCAGACCTATTCCTGGACCTATAACCTAAGAAGACAGAATTGGAAGGACACAGGTACGCAAATCTGCATTGCATAGTATAACAATAGCCAAGATATGGAAGTAACCAAAAAGTCCAACGACAGATGGGTGGACAAAGAAGAACTGCTCCATGTACAGATGGAATATGAGCTAGTGAAAAAATGAAACAATGCCATTTGCAGCACCATAGATGAGTCTAGAAGTAATCACGCAGCTTGGAGTAAGTGAGAAAGCGAAAGACACATATCCTATCCTATCACATATAGGTGTTACCGAAAAAATGATACAAACAAAGGTATTTCCACAGAGAAACACTATCATAGATTCATTTAAAAAACTTATGGTTCACCAAATGGAAAGGTGTGAGGATTGGATACATTACCGTATTGAGGTTAACAGAGAGATACAAACACATGTGAAATATATAATCACCAAAGACCTACGCTATACCAAGAGAAGACTACTCAACATTGTGTCGTAACAGACATGGGAAAAGGATCCGAAGAAAAATAGATATATGTATATGTGTGAAAGAACCACATCTTGCACACCTAGAACAAACAAAACATTGTAATCAAGTTTGCTGTGATAAAAAATAAAAATTAAGTTAAAAATACCAACAAGAAGTAATGAGACATAAACTTAAAGGGCTTTTTCCTCGCACATTCCATTCTAATTTACAACCTAGAACACCACTTCCACTAAGGCTCTGTTGCCCTAGTAACCAGATTTGGTAAAGGAGAAATGCTGCCGCCTTGTGGCCGATTCCCGCAACAGCAGCTTTTAACCCACAGCTAATGGTCACTTACCATTCACAAGGACTCAGGGCTGTAAAGGACACCTGCCCTCAAATTGTGCTGAAGTAGGGAATGGATAAAAAAAATTCAAAACAGGCAAAATGTTCACGAAGCTCGTATGAAGAGGTAAGTTTTACTCACTCTCTTTTTAAAGAAAGGAAAATGGATAAAAGCTCAACCTCAGGAAGTATTAGACTCATGCAATCTAATCTACAAAAAGTTTTCAACTCACACCCGTCGACTGACCGTTGGCAAAAAGTCTACAAACAATCAATGCTGAAGAGGTTTTAGAGAACTGTGTACCCTCTAGCTGCTGGTGAGATGTAAAAGGGTTAAACGCTAATAATGAGAACAGAAAGGAGCTGCGTTGAAAAGGAAAAATTGAGGTACCATTCAATCCAGCAGGCGCACCAATGGGCCTCTCACCTGAGAAGACCAGAATGAAGAAGACCCGGGCTGCAAAAGCTGCACTGCAGCCTTATTCACAATAGACAAGACAGTGAAGCAACCAAAATGTCCATCAACAGATGAAAGGAAAAAGAAGAAGCGGCCCATGTACACAATGAATACTAGCCATGGAAAACAATGAAACACTGCTCTTTGAGACACCATAGATGATCTTGGAGATAATCACAGAACATGAGGTAAGTCGGAAAGCAAAAGTCCTATATCCTATGATATCACTTATACGCGTTCTCTAATAACTGACACAAATGAACATATTTCCACAGAGAAAGTCAATCACAGACTTATTAAAAAAAACTATGCTTATCTACAAGGAAAGGTGGGGGGAATGGATACATGAAGATTAGCGTTACCATATGTATACAAATACATATTATATACATATATCAAAAAGACCGACCATATAGCAAGGAAGGTTTACGGAACACTGTGTAATAATTTACACGGGAAGAGGATCTCTACATAAATAGGTATATAGAATATGTAGATGAACCAGAGTATGTACACCTTGGACAAGCAACATTCTAACCATTACCCCAATTGAAAAAATTAAAACAACCAACTAGGAGTAATGAGACATAAACTTATGGGGGGTTCTCCTGGCACATTCCATTCAAATTTACAACCTAGGCAAACGACTTCCAGAACGGCTCTGCTGCCCTAGTACCCAGATTTGGGAATGGAGAAATGCTGCATCCTTGTGGCCGTTTCCCACAACAGCAGCTTTAAACCCACTGCAAAAGGTCACTAAATATTCACCAATTGCAGGTCTGTAAATGACACCTGCCCTCCAAAAGATACTGAGGTCGAAAATCGACCAAAAAACTCTAGAGTGCAACCTTCCAAAAAGAAAATTTGAAGAGGTATATTGTACTCACACCTTTTTTCTTTTTTCTTTTAACAGAAAAGGAAAAGGCGTGGAAAAAGGATGAATTGTAGGAATTTTTACAGACATGTAAACCCAAATTACAAAAACCTATCAGCTCACACCAGTCAGAATGGCCATCAACAAAAATGCGGCAAACGATAAACGCTGACGTGATTGTGGAGAAATGCGTACCCTCGATTCTAAGGGGGACGTGGTAAGAGCCACTAATGAAAGCACAATTGAGGTGCCTTGGAAAGGTAAACGTTGAGCTACCATACCAATCAATCAATCATACCCACTGCTGGGTCTATCACCTGAGAAAATGAAAATCAAAAATCGCAGGCTGGCAATCCTGCACTCCAGCAATATTTACCATAGGCAACACTTGGAAGCAACGAAAATGTCCATCAACAGAGGAGTGCACCAAGAAGAAGTGGTCCATGCACACAATGGAATATTAGCCATGGAAAACATTGAAGCACTGCTCTTTGAGGCACCATAGATGAGCCTGGAGATAATCACAAAACATGAAGTAGGTCGGAAAGCAAAAGACCTATATCTTATATTATCACTTATGGCATTATCTAATAACTGACACAGATGAACATATTTCTAAAGAGAAAGACACTCACAGGCGTAGAACACAAACTATGCTCATCTAAAAGGAAAGGAGGGGGGAAATTGAGAAATGAAGATTAGTGTTACTATACATATTCAAATACATATTATATACATGTATCAAAAAGACCGAACATATAACAAGGGAGGTCGACGGAACAGTGTAATATTTTACATGGGAAGAGGATCTGTACATTAATAGACATACATAATGTCCAAATGAACCAGATTGTGTACACCTAGGACAAACAGTATTCTAAACTTTACCCAGATTAAAAAAAATTTTAAAAACCAAGAAGAAGTAATGAGACATAAACTTATGGGGATTTCTCCTGGCAAATTCCATTCTAATTTACAACCTAGGACAATGACTTCCAGAAAGGCTCTGCTGCCCTAGAACCAGGACTGGGGAATGGAGAAATGCTACCTCCTTGTGGACGTTTCCCACAACAGCAGCTTTGAACCCACTGCAAAAGGTCACTAAATTTTCACCAACTTGCAGTTCTGTAAATTGCGCCTGGCCTCCAGAAAATTTCTGGGGTCAAAAATCGACCAAAAAATTCAGAAGAGGGCAACCTTCGAAGAAGACAATTTCAAGAGCTATATTGTACTCACGGTTTTTTTCTTTTAAGAGAAAAGAAAAAGGCGTAGGAATATGATGAATTTTAAAAATTTTCATGACATGCATACCCATATTACAAAACCCTATCAGCACACAGCAGTCAGAATGGCCATTAGGAAAAATGCTGCAAAAAATAAACGGTGAAGGGAGTGTGGAGAAATGCGTACCCTCGGCTGTAAGGGGGGGCATGTAAAGAGCCACTAACGAAAACACAACGTAGGTGCTTTGAAAAGGGAAACATTGAGCTACCAGTCCATCAATCACAACCACTGCTTGGCCTATCACCTGAGAAAATGAGAATCAAAAAGTCACAGGCTGGCAAACCAGTATGCCAGCAATATTTACCATAGCCAGCACTTGGAAGCAATGAAAATGTCCATCAACCGAGGAATGCACCAAGAAGAAGTGGTCCACGTACACAATGGAATATTACTCTAATAATAAATATAAATTAAATTTAAAAACAAAGAAAAGCAAGGAGACATCAACATTTGTGGGTTTATCCGGGCACATTGCACTCTAATTTATAACCGAAGAACACCACTGGCCGGTAGGTCTGTTTCCCTAGTACCAGCAAGGGGAACGTAGAAAGGCTGTCGCTCTCTGGCCGTTACCTGCAAAAGCAGGTTTAAAGCCTGAGCTAATGGTCACTTCATATGAACAAGTACTGCAGGGCTGTAAATGAAACCTGCCCTCAAAATGTCTTGAGGGAGATCATGGCCAAAATATTTCAAATGGTGACACATACTTTAAGAAAACACTTTGAAGAAATAAGCTCTCATCACAGCTGGAAAAATAAAAAGGACATGTCTTACAGCTCAATTTCAACGCATTATGAGACACATGCAAATTCAACCACAAAGAGGTATCAGCTCACACCACTCAGAATAACCATCAGCAAAAACTACAAAGAATAAATGCTGAAGGTGCTGGGAAGAAATGCATACCCTCCGCTTTAAGTGGGGCGTAACCTGGAAAGAGCCACTAAAGAGAACGGAATAGAGGTGCCTTTAAAAGGTAAACATTGAGCTACCATATGATCCAGCAGACCTATTCCTGGACCTATAACCTAAGAAGACAGAATTGGAAGGACACAGGTACGCAAATCTGCATTGCATAGTATAACAATAGCCAAGATATGGAAGTAACCAAAAAGTCCAACGACAGATGGGTGGACAAAGAAGAACTGCTCCATGTACAGATGGAATATGAGCTAGTGAAAAAATGAAACAATGCCATTTGCAGCACCATAGATGAGTCTAGAAGTAATCACGCAGCTTGGAGTAAGTGAGAAAGCGAAAGACACATATCCTATCCTATCACATATAGGTGTTACCGAAAAAATGATACAAACAAAGGTATTTCCACAGAGAAACACTATCATAGATTCATTTAAAAAACTTATGGTTCACCAAATGGAAAGGTGTGAGGATTGGATACATTACCGTATTGAGGTTAACAGAGAGATACAAACACATGTGAAATATATAATCACCAAAGACCTACGCTATACCAAGAGAAGACTACTCAACATTGTGTCGTAACAGACATGGGAAAAGGATCCGAAGAAAAATAGATATATGTATATGTGTGAAAGAACCACATCTTGCACACCTAGAACAAACAAAACATTGTAATCAAGTTTGCTGTGATAAAAAATAAAAATTAAGTTAAAAATACCAACAAGAAGTAATGAGACATAAACTTAAAGGGCTTTTTCCTCGCACATTCCATTCTAATTTACAACCTAGAACACCACTTCCACTAAGGCTCTGTTGCCCTAGTAACCAGATTTGGTAAAGGAGAAATGCTGCCGCCTTGTGGCCGATTCCCGCAACAGCAGCTTTTAACCCACAGCTAATGGTCACTTACCATTCACAAGGACTCAGGGCTGTAAAGGACACCTGCCCTCAAATTGTGCTGAAGTAGGGAATGGATAAAAAAAATTCAAAACAGGCAAAATGTTCACGAAGCTCGTATGAAGAGGTAAGTTTTACTCACTCTCTTTTTAAAGAAAGGAAAATGGATAAAAGCTCAACCTCAGGAAGTATTAGACTCATGCAATCTAATCTACAAAAAGTTTTCAACTCACACCCGTCGACTGACCGTTGGCAAAAAGTCTACAAACAATCAATGCTGAAGAGGTTTTAGAGAACTGTGTACCCTCTAGCTGCTGGTGAGATGTAAAAGGGTTAAACGCTAATAATGAGAACAGAAAGGAGCTGCGTTGAAAAGGAAAAATTGAGGTACCATTCAATCCAGCAGGCGCACCAATGGGCCTCTCACCTGAGAAGACCAGAATGAAGAAGACCCGGGCTGCAAAAGCTGCACTGCAGCCTTATTCACAATAGACAAGACAGTGAAGCAACCAAAATGTCCATCAACAGATGAAAGGAAAAAGAAGAAGCGGCCCATGTACACAATGAATACTAGCCATGGAAAACAATGAAACACTGCTCTTTGAGACACCATAGATGATCTTGGAGATAATCACAGAACATGAGGTAAGTCGGAAAGCAAAAGTCCTATATCCTATGATATCACTTATACGCGTTCTCTAATAACTGACACAAATGAACATATTTCCACAGAGAAAGTCAATCACAGACTTATTAAAAAAAACTATGCTTATCTACAAGGAAAGGTGGGGGGAATGGATACATGAAGATTAGCGTTACCATATGTATACAAATACATATTATATACATATATCAAAAAGACCGACCATATAGCAAGGAAGGTTTACGGAACACTGTGTAATAATTTACACGGGAAGAGGATCTCTACATAAATAGGTATATAGAATATGTAGATGAACCAGAGTATGTACACCTTGGACAAGCAACATTCTAACCATTACCCCAATTGAAAAAATTAAAACAACCAACTAGGAGTAATGAGACATAAACTTATGGGGGGTTCTCCTGGCACATTCCATTCAAATTTACAACCTAGGCAAACGACTTCCAGAACGGCTCTGCTGCCCTAGTACCCAGATTTGGGAATGGAGAAATGCTGCATCCTTGTGGCCGTTTCCCACAACAGCAGCTTTAAACCCACTGCAAAAGGTCACTAAATATTCACCAATTGCAGGTCTGTAAATGACACCTGCCCTCCAAAAGATACTGAGGTCGAAAATCGACCAAAAAACTCTAGAGTGCAACCTTCCAAAAAGAAAATTTGAAGAGGTATATTGTACTCACACCTTTTTTCTTTTTTCTTTTAACAGAAAAGGAAAAGGCGTGGAAAAAGGATGAATTGTAGGAATTTTTACAGACATGTAAACCCAAATTACAAAAACCTATCAGCTCACACCAGTCAGAATGGCCATCAACAAAAATGCGGCAAACGATAAACGCTGACGTGATTGTGGAGAAATGCGTACCCTCGATTCTAAGGGGGACGTGGTAAGAGCCACTAATGAAAGCACAATTGAGGTGCCTTGAAAAGGTAAACGTTGAGCTACCATACCAATCAATCAATCATACCCACTGCTGGGTCTATCACCTGAGAAAATGAAAATCAAAAATCGCAGGCTGGCAATCCTGCACTCCAGCAATATTTACCATAGGCAACACTTGGAAGCAACGAAAATGTCCATCAACAGAGGAGTGCACCAAGAAGAAGTGGTCCATGCACACAATGGAATATTAGCCATGGAAAACATTGAAGCACTGCTCTTTGAGGCACCATAGATGAGCCTGGAGATAATCACAAAACATGAAGTAGGTCGGAAAGCAAAAGACCTATATCTTATATTATCACTTATGGCATTATCTAATAACTGACACAGATGAACATATTTCTAAAGAGAAAGACACTCACAGGCGTAGAACACAAACTATGCTCATCTAAAAGGAAAGGAGGGGGGAAATTGAGAAATGAAGATTAGTGTTACTATACATATTCAAATACATATTATATACATGTATCAAAAAGACCGAACATATAACAAGGGAGGTCGACGGAACAGTGTAATATTTTACATGGGAAGAGGATCTGTACATTAATAGACATACATAATGTCCAAATGAACCAGATTGTGTACACCTAGGACAAACAGTATTCTAAACTTTACCCAGATTAAAAAAAATTTTAAAAACCAAGAAGAAGTAATGAGACATAAACTTATGGGGATTTCTCCTGGCAAATTCCATTCTAATTTACAACCTAGGACAATGACTTCCAGAAAGGCTCTGCTGCCCTAGAACCAGGACTGGGGAATGGAGAAATGCTACCTCCTTGTGGACGTTTCCCACAACAGCAGCTTTGAACCCACTGCAAAAGGTCACTAAATTTTCACCAACTTGCAGTTCTGTAAATTGCGCCTGGCCTCCAGAAAATTTCTGGGGTCAAAAATCGACCAAAAAATTCAGAAGAGGGCAACCTTCGAAGAAGACAATTTCAAGAGCTATATTGTACTCACGGTTTTTTTCTTTTAAGAGAAAAGAAAAAGGCGTAGGAATATGATGAATTTTAAAAATTTTCATGACATGCATACCCATATTACAAAACCCTATCAGCACACAGCAGTCAGAATGGCCATTAGGAAAAATGCTGCAAAAAATAAACGGTGAAGGGAGTGTGGAGAAATGCGTACCCTCGGCTGTAAGGGGGGGCATGTAAAGAGCCACTAACGAAAACACAACGTAGGTGCTTTGAAAAGGGAAACATTGAGCTACCAGTCCATCAATCACAACCACTGCTTGGCCTATCACCTGAGAAAATGAGAATCAAAAAGTCACAGGCTGGCAAACCAGTATGCCAGCAATATTTACCATAGCCAGCACTTGGAAGCAATGAAAATGTCCATCAACCGAGGAATGCACCAAGAAGAAGTGGTCCACGTACACAATGGAATATTACTCTAATAATAAATATAAATTAAATTTAAAAACAAAGAAAAGCAAGGAGACATCAACATTTGTGGGTTTATCCGGGCACATTGCACTCTAATTTATAACCGAAGAACACCACTGGCCGGTAGGTCTGTTTCCCTAGTACCAGCAAGGGGAACGTAGAAAGGCTGTCGCTCTCTGGCCGTTACCTGCAAAAGCAGGTTTAAAGCCTGAGCTAATGGTCACTTCATATGAACAAGTACTGCAGGGCTGTAAATGAAACCTGCCCTCAAAATGTCTTGAGGGAGATCATGGCCAAAATATTTCAAATGGTGACACATACTTTAAGAAAACACTTTGAAGAAATAAGCTCTCATCACAGCTGGAAAAATAAAAAGGACATGTCTTACAGCTCAATTTCAACGCATTATGAGACACATGCAAATTCAACCACAAAGAGGTATCAGCTCACACCACTCAGAATAACCATCAGCAAAAACTACAAAGAATAAATGCTGAAGGTGCTGGGAAGAAATGCATACCCTCCGCTTTAAGTGGGACGTAACCTGGAAAGAGCCACTAAAGAGAACGGAATAGAGGTGCCTTTAAAAGGTAAACATTGAGCTACCATATGATCCAGCAGACCTATTCCTGGACCTATAACCTAAGAAGACAGAATTGGAAGGACACAGGTACGCAAATCTGCATTGCATAGTATAACAATAGCCAAGATATGGAAGTAACCAAAAAGTCCAACGACAGATGGGTGGACAAAGAAGAACTGCTCCATGTACAGATGGAATATGAGCTAGTGAAAAAATGAAACAATGCCATTTGCAGCACCATAGATGAGTCTAGAAGTAATCACGCAGCTTGGAGTAAGTGAGAAAGCGAAAGACACATATCCTATCCTATCACATATAGGTGTTACCGAAAAAATGATACAAACAAAGGTATTTCCACAGAGAAACACTATCATAGATTCATTTAAAAAACTTATGGTTCACCAAATGGAAAGGTGTGAGGATTGGATACATTACCGTATTGAGGTTAACAGAGAGATACAAACACATGTGAAATATATAATCACCAAAGACCTACGCTATACCAAGAGAAGACTACTCAACATTGTGTCGTAACAGACATGGGAAAAGGATCCGAAGAAAAATAGATATATGTATATGTGTGAAAGAACCACATCTTGCACACCTAGAACAAACAAAACATTGTAATCAAGTTTGCTGTGATAAAAAATAAAAATTAAGTTAAAAATACCAACAAGAAGTAATGAGACATAAACTTAAAGGGCTTTTTCCTCGCACATTCCATTCTAATTTACAACCTAGAACACCACTTCCACTAAGGCTCTGTTGCCCTAGTAACCAGATTTGGTAAAGGAGAAATGCTGCCGCCTTGTGGCCGATTCCCGCAACAGCAGCTTTTAACCCACAGCTAATGGTCACTTACCATTCACAAGGACTCAGGGCTGTAAAGGACACCTGCCCTCAAATTGTGCTGAAGTAGGGAATGGATAAAAAAAATTCAAAACAGGCAAAATGTTCACGAAGCTCGTATGAAGAGGTAAGTTTTACTCACTCTCTTTTTAAAGAAAGGAAAATGGATAAAAGCTCAACCTCAGGAAGTATTAGACTCATGCAATCTAATCTACAAAAAGTTTTCAACTCACACCCGTCGACTGACCGTTGGCAAAAAGTCTACAAACAATCAATGCTGAAGAGGTTTTAGAGAACTGTGTACCCTCTAGCTGCTGGTGAGATGTAAAAGGGTTAAACGCTAATAATGAGAACAGAAAGGAGCTGCGTTGAAAAGGAAAAATTGAGGTACCATTCAATCCAGCAGGCGCACCAATGGGCCTCTCACCTGAGAAGACCAGAATGAAGAAGACCCGGGCTGCAAAAGCTGCACTGCAGCCTTATTCACAATAGACAAGACAGTGAAGCAACCAAAATGTCCATCAACAGATGAAAGGAAAAAGAAGAAGCGGCCCATGTACACAATGAATACTAGCCATGGAAAACAATGAAACACTGCTCTTTGAGACACCATAGATGATCTTGGAGATAATCACAGAACATGAGGTAAGTCGGAAAGCAAAAGTCCTATATCCTATGATATCACTTATACGCGTTCTCTAATAACTGACACAAATGAACATATTTCCACAGAGAAAGTCAATCACAGACTTATTAAAAAAAACTATGCTTATCTACAAGGAAAGGTGGGGGGAATGGATACATGAAGATTAGCGTTACCATATGTATACAAATACATATTATATACATATATCAAAAAGACCGACCATATAGCAAGGAAGGTTTACGGAACACTGTGTAATAATTTACACGGGAAGAGGATCTCTACATAAATAGGTATATAGAATATGTAGATGAACCAGAGTATGTACACCTTGGACAAGCAACATTCTAACCATTACCCCAATTGAAAAAATTAAAACAACCAACTAGGAGTAATGAGACATAAACTTATGGGGGGTTCTCCTGGCACATTCCATTCAAATTTACAACCTAGGCAAACGACTTCCAGAACGGCTCTGCTGCCCTAGTACCCAGATTTGGGAATGGAGAAATGCTGCATCCTTGTGGCCGTTTCCCACAACAGCAGCTTTAAACCCACTGCAAAAGGTCACTAAATATTCACCAATTGCAGGTCTGTAAATGACACCTGCCCTCCAAAAGATACTGAGGTCGAAAATCGACCAAAAAACTCTAGAGTGCAACCTTCCAAAAAGAAAATTTGAAGAGGTATATTGTACTCACACCTTTTTTCTTTTTTCTTTTAACAGAAAAGGAAAAGGCGTGGAAAAAGGATGAATTGTAGGAATTTTTACAGACATGTAAACCCAAATTACAAAAACCTATCAGCTCACACCAGTCAGAATGGCCATCAACAAAAATGCGGCAAACGATAAACGCTGACGTGATTGTGGAGAAATGCGTACCCTCGATTCTAAGGGGGACGTGGTAAGAGCCACTAATGAAAGCACAATTGAGGTGCCTTGGAAAGGTAAACGTTGAGCTACCATACCAATCAATCAATCATACCCACTGCTGGGTCTATCACCTGAGAAAATGAAAATCAAAAATCGCAGGCTGGCAATCCTGCACTCCAGCAATATTTACCATAGGCAACACTTGGAAGCAACGAAAATGTCCATCAACAGAGGAGTGCACCAAGAAGAAGTGGTCCATGCACACAATGGAATATTAGCCATGGAAAACATTGAAGCACTGCTCTTTGAGGCACCATAGATGAGCCTGGAGATAATCACAAAACATGAAGTAGGTCGGAAAGCAAAAGACCTATATCTTATATTATCACTTATGGCATTATCTAATAACTGACACAGATGAACATATTTCTAAAGAGAAAGACACTCACAGGCGTAGAACACAAACTATGCTCATCTAAAAGGAAAGGAGGGGGGAAATTGAGAAATGAAGATTAGTGTTACTATACATATTCAAATACATATTATATACATGTATCAAAAAGACCGAACATATAACAAGGGAGGTCGACGGAACAGTGTAATATTTTACATGGGAAGAGGATCTGTACATTAATAGACATACATAATGTCCAAATGAACCAGATTGTGTACACCTAGGACAAACAGTATTCTAAACTTTACCCAGATTAAAAAAAATTTTAAAAACCAAGAAGAAGTAATGAGACATAAACTTATGGGGATTTCTCCTGGCAAATTCCATTCTAATTTACAACCTAGGACAATGACTTCCAGAAAGGCTCTGCTGCCCTAGAACCAGGACTGGGGAATGGAGAAATGCTACCTCCTTGTGGACGTTTCCCACAACAGCAGCTTTGAACCCACTGCAAAAGGTCACTAAATTTTCACCAACTTGCAGTTCTGTAAATTGCGCCTGGCCTCCAGAAAATTTCTGGGGTCAAAAATCGACCAAAAAATTCAGAAGAGGGCAACCTTCGAAGAAGACAATTTCAAGAGCTATATTGTACTCACGGTTTTTTTCTTTTAAGAGAAAAGAAAAAGGCGTAGGAATATGATGAATTTTAAAAATTTTCATGACATGCATACCCATATTACAAAACCCTATCAGCACACAGCAGTCAGAATGGCCATTAGGAAAAATGCTGCAAAAAATAAACGGTGAAGGGAGTGTGGAGAAATGCGTACCCTCGGCTGTAAGGGGGGGCATGTAAAGAGCCACTAACGAAAACACAACGTAGGTGCTTTGAAAAGGGAAACATTGAGCTACCAGTCCATCAATCACAACCACTGCTTGGCCTATCACCTGAGAAAATGAGAATCAAAAAGTCACAGGCTGGCAAACCAGTATGCCAGCAATATTTACCATAGCCAGCACTTGGAAGCAATGAAAATGTCCATCAACCGAGGAATGCACCAAGAAGAAGTGGTCCACGTACACAATGGAATATTACTCTAATAATAAATATAAATTAAATTTAAAAACAAAGAAAAGCAAGGAGACATCAACATTTGTGGGTTTATCCGGGCACATTGCACTCTAATTTATAACCGAAGAACACCACTGGCCGGTAGGTCTGTTTCCCTAGTACCAGCAAGGGGAACGTAGAAAGGCTGTCGCTCTCTGGCCGTTACCTGCAAAAGCAGGTTTAAAGCCTGAGCTAATGGTCACTTCATATGAACAAGTACTGCAGGGCTGTAAATGAAACCTGCCCTCAAAATGTCTTGAGGGAGATCATGGCCAAAATATTTCAAATGGTGACACATACTTTAAGAAAACACTTTGAAGAAATAAGCTCTCATCACAGCTGGAAAAATAAAAAGGACATGTCTTACAGCTCAATTTCAACGCATTATGAGACACATGCAAATTCAACCACAAAGAGGTATCAGCTCACACCACTCAGAATAACCATCAGCAAAAACTACAAAGAATAAATGCTGAAGGTGCTGGGAAGAAATGCATACCCTCCGCTTTAAGTGGGACGTAACCTGGAAAGAGCCACTAAAGAGAACGGAATAGAGGTGCCTTTAAAAGGTAAACATTGAGCTACCATATGATCCAGCAGACCTATTCCTGGACCTATAACCTAAGAAGACAGAATTGGAAGGACACAGGTACGCAAATCTGCATTGCATAGTATAACAATAGCCAAGATATGGAAGTAACCAAAAAGTCCAACGACAGATGGGTGGACAAAGAAGAACTGCTCCATGTACAGATGGAATATGAGCTAGTGAAAAAATGAAACAATGCCATTTGCAGCACCATAGATGAGTCTAGAAGTAATCACGCAGCTTGGAGTAAGTGAGAAAGCGAAAGACACATATCCTATCCTATCACATATAGGTGTTACCGAAAAAATGATACAAACAAAGGTATTTCCACAGAGAAACACTATCATAGATTCATTTAAAAAACTTATGGTTCACCAAATGGAAAGGTGTGAGGATTGGATACATTACCGTATTGAGGTTAACAGAGAGATACAAACACATGTGAAATATATAATCACCAAAGACCTACGCTATACCAAGAGAAGACTACTCAACATTGTGTCGTAACAGACATGGGAAAAGGATCCGAAGAAAAATAGATATATGTATATGTGTGAAAGAACCACATCTTGCACACCTAGAACAAACAAAACATTGTAATCAAGTTTGCTGTGATAAAAAATAAAAATTAAGTTAAAAATACCAACAAGAAGTAATGAGACATAAACTTAAAGGGCTTTTTCCTCGCACATTCCATTCTAATTTACAACCTAGAACACCACTTCCACTAAGGCTCTGTTGCCCTAGTAACCAGATTTGGTAAAGGAGAAATGCTGCCGCCTTGTGGCCGATTCCCGCAACAGCAGCTTTTAACCCACAGCTAATGGTCACTTACCATTCACAAGGACTCAGGGCTGTAAAGGACACCTGCCCTCAAATTGTGCTGAAGTAGGGAATGGATAAAAAAAATTCAAAACAGGCAAAATGTTCACGAAGCTCGTATGAAGAGGTAAGTTTTACTCACTCTCTTTTTAAAGAAAGGAAAATGGATAAAAGCTCAACCTCAGGAAGTATTAGACTCATGCAATCTAATCTACAAAAAGTTTTCAACTCACACCCGTCGACTGACCGTTGGCAAAAAGTCTACAAACAATCAATGCTGAAGAGGTTTTAGAGAACTGTGTACCCTCTAGCTGCTGGTGAGATGTAAAAGGGTTAAACGCTAATAATGAGAACAGAAAGGAGCTGCGTTGAAAAGGAAAAATTGAGGTACCATTCAATCCAGCAGGCGCACCAATGGGCCTCTCACCTGAGAAGACCAGAATGAAGAAGACCCGGGCTGCAAAAGCTGCACTGCAGCCTTATTCACAATAGACAAGACAGTGAAGCAACCAAAATGTCCATCAACAGATGAAAGGAAAAAGAAGAAGCGGCCCATGTACACAATGAATACTAGCCATGGAAAACAATGAAACACTGCTCTTTGAGACACCATAGATGATCTTGGAGATAATCACAGAACATGAGGTAAGTCGGAAAGCAAAAGTCCTATATCCTATGATATCACTTATACGCGTTCTCTAATAACTGACACAAATGAACATATTTCCACAGAGAAAGTCAATCACAGACTTATTAAAAAAAACTATGCTTATCTACAAGGAAAGGTGGGGGGAATGGATACATGAAGATTAGCGTTACCATATGTATACAAATACATATTATATACATATATCAAAAAGACCGACCATATAGCAAGGAAGGTTTACGGAACACTGTGTAATAATTTACACGGGAAGAGGATCTCTACATAAATAGGTATATAGAATATGTAGATGAACCAGAGTATGTACACCTTGGACAAGCAACATTCTAACCATTACCCCAATTGAAAAAATTAAAACAACCAACTAGGAGTAATGAGACATAAACTTATGGGGGGTTCTCCTGGCACATTCCATTCAAATTTACAACCTAGGCAAACGACTTCCAGAACGGCTCTGCTGCCCTAGTACCCAGATTTGGGAATGGAGAAATGCTGCATCCTTGTGGCCGTTTCCCACAACAGCAGCTTTAAACCCACTGCAAAAGGTCACTAAATATTCACCAATTGCAGGTCTGTAAATGACACCTGCCCTCCAAAAGATACTGAGGTCGAAAATCGACCAAAAAACTCTAGAGTGCAACCTTCCAAAAAGAAAATTTGAAGAGGTATATTGTACTCACACCTTTTTTCTTTTTTCTTTTAACAGAAAAGGAAAAGGCGTGGAAAAAGGATGAATTGTAGGAATTTTTACAGACATGTAAACCCAAATTACAAAAACCTATCAGCTCACACCAGTCAGAATGGCCATCAACAAAAATGCGGCAAACGATAAACGCTGACGTGATTGTGGAGAAATGCGTACCCTCGATTCTAAGGGGGACGTGGTAAGAGCCACTAATGAAAGCACAATTGAGGTGCCTTGGAAAGGTAAACGTTGAGCTACCATACCAATCAATCAATCATACCCACTGCTGGGTCTATCACCTGAGAAAATGAAAATCAAAAATCGCAGGCTGGCAATCCTGCACTCCAGCAATATTTACCATAGGCAACACTTGGAAGCAACGAAAATGTCCATCAACAGAGGAGTGCACCAAGAAGAAGTGGTCCATGCACACAATGGAATATTAGCCATGGAAAACATTGAAGCACTGCTCTTTGAGGCACCATAGATGAGCCTGGAGATAATCACAAAACATGAAGTAGGTCGGAAAGCAAAAGACCTATATCTTATATTATCACTTATGGCATTATCTAATAACTGACACAGATGAACATATTTCTAAAGAGAAAGACACTCACAGGCGTAGAACACAAACTATGCTCATCTAAAAGGAAAGGAGGGGGGAAATTGAGAAATGAAGATTAGTGTTACTATACATATTCAAATACATATTATATACATGTATCAAAAAGACCGAACATATAACAAGGGAGGTCGACGGAACAGTGTAATATTTTACATGGGAAGAGGATCTGTACATTAATAGACATACATAATGTCCAAATGAACCAGATTGTGTACACCTAGGACAAACAGTATTCTAAACTTTACCCAGATTAAAAAAAATTTTAAAAACCAAGAAGAAGTAATGAGACATAAACTTATGGGGATTTCTCCTGGCAAATTCCATTCTAATTTACAACCTAGGACAATGACTTCCAGAAAGGCTCTGCTGCCCTAGAACCAGGACTGGGGAATGGAGAAATGCTACCTCCTTGTGGACGTTTCCCACAACAGCAGCTTTGAACCCACTGCAAAAGGTCACTAAATTTTCACCAACTTGCAGTTCTGTAAATTGCGCCTGGCCTCCAGAAAATTTCTGGGGTCAAAAATCGACCAAAAAATTCAGAAGAGGGCAACCTTCGAAGAAGACAATTTCAAGAGCTATATTGTACTCACGGTTTTTTTCTTTTAAGAGAAAAGAAAAAGGCGTAGGAATATGATGAATTTTAAAAATTTTCATGACATGCATACCCATATTACAAAACCCTATCAGCACACAGCAGTCAGAATGGCCATTAGGAAAAATGCTGCAAAAAATAAACGGTGAAGGGAGTGTGGAGAAATGCGTACCCTCGGCTGTAAGGGGGGGCATGTAAAGAGCCACTAACGAAAACACAACGTAGGTGCTTTGAAAAGGGAAACATTGAGCTACCAGTCCATCAATCACAACCACTGCTTGGCCTATCACCTGAGAAAATGAGAATCAAAAAGTCACAGGCTGGCAAACCAGTATGCCAGCAATATTTACCATAGCCAGCACTTGGAAGCAATGAAAATGTCCATCAACCGAGGAATGCACCAAGAAGAAGTGGTCCACGTACACAATGGAATATTACTCTAATAATAAATATAAATTAAATTTAAAAACAAAGAAAAGCAAGGAGACATCAACATTTGTGGGTTTATCCGGGCACATTGCACTCTAATTTATAACCGAAGAACACCACTGGCCGGTAGGTCTGTTTCCCTAGTACCAGCAAGGGGAACGTAGAAAGGCTGTCGCTCTCTGGCCGTTACCTGCAAAAGCAGGTTTAAAGCCTGAGCTAATGGTCACTTCATATGAACAAGTACTGCAGGGCTGTAAATGAAACCTGCCCTCAAAATGTCTTGAGGGAGATCATGGCCAAAATATTTCAAATGGTGACACATACTTTAAGAAAACACTTTGAAGAAATAAGCTCTCATCACAGCTGGAAAAATAAAAAGGACATGTCTTACAGCTCAATTTCAACGCATTATGAGACACATGCAAATTCAACCACAAAGAGGTATCAGCTCACACCACTCAGAATAACCATCAGCAAAAACTACAAAGAATAAATGCTGAAGGTGCTGGGAAGAAATGCATACCCTCCGCTTTAAGTGGGACGTAACCTGGAAAGAGCCACTAAAGAGAACGGAATAGAGGTGCCTTTAAAAGGTAAACATTGAGCTACCATATGATCCAGCAGACCTATTCCTGGACCTATAACCTAAGAAGACAGAATTGGAAGGACACAGGTACGCAAATCTGCATTGCATAGTATAACAATAGCCAAGATATGGAAGTAACCAAAAAGTCCAACGACAGATGGGTGGACAAAGAAGAACTGCTCCATGTACAGATGGAATATGAGCTAGTGAAAAAATGAAACAATGCCATTTGCAGCACCATAGATGAGTCTAGAAGTAATCACGCAGCTTGGAGTAAGTGAGAAAGCGAAAGACACATATCCTATCCTATCACATATAGGTGTTACCGAAAAAATGATACAAACAAAGGTATTTCCACAGAGAAACACTATCATAGATTCATTTAAAAAACTTATGGTTCACCAAATGGAAAGGTGTGAGGATTGGATACATTACCGTATTGAGGTTAACAGAGAGATACAAACACATGTGAAATATATAATCACCAAAGACCTACGCTATACCAAGAGAAGACTACTCAACATTGTGTCGTAACAGACATGGGAAAAGGATCCGAAGAAAAATAGATATATGTATATGTGTGAAAGAACCACATCTTGCACACCTAGAACAAACAAAACATTGTAATCAAGTTTGCTGTGATAAAAAATAAAAATTAAGTTAAAAATACCAACAAGAAGTAATGAGACATAAACTTAAAGGGCTTTTTCCTCGCACATTCCATTCTAATTTACAACCTAGAACACCACTTCCACTAAGGCTCTGTTGCCCTAGTAACCAGATTTGGTAAAGGAGAAATGCTGCCGCCTTGTGGCCGATTCCCGCAACAGCAGCTTTTAACCCACAGCTAATGGTCACTTACCATTCACAAGGACTCAGGGCTGTAAAGGACACCTGCCCTCAAATTGTGCTGAAGTAGGGAATGGATAAAAAAAATTCAAAACAGGCAAAATGTTCACGAAGCTCGTATGAAGAGGTAAGTTTTACTCACTCTCTTTTTAAAGAAAGGAAAATGGATAAAAGCTCAACCTCAGGAAGTATTAGACTCATGCAATCTAATCTACAAAAAGTTTTCAACTCACACCCGTCGACTGACCGTTGGCAAAAAGTCTACAAACAATCAATGCTGAAGAGGTTTTAGAGAACTGTGTACCCTCTAGCTGCTGGTGAGATGTAAAAGGGTTTAAACGCTAATAATGAGAACAGAAAGGAGCTGCGTTGAAAAGGAAAAATTGAGGTACCATTCAATCCAGCAGGCGCACCAATGGGCCTCTCACCTGAGAAGACCAGAATGAAGAAGACCCGGGCTGCAAAAGCTGCACTGCAGCCTTATTCACAATAGACAAGACAGTGAAGCAACCAAAATGTCCATCAACAGATGAAAGGAAAAAGAAGAAGCGGCCCATGTACACAATGAATACTAGCCATGGAAAACAATGAAACACTGCTCTTTGAGACACCATAGATGATCTTGGAGATAATCACAGAACATGAGGTAAGTCGGAAAGCAAAAGTCCTATATCCTATGATATCACTTATACGCGTTCTCTAATAACTGACACAAATGAACATATTTCCACAGAGAAAGTCAATCACAGACTTATTAAAAAAAACTATGCTTATCTACAAGGAAAGGTGGGGGAATGGATACATGAAGATTAGCGTTACCATATGTATACAAATACATATTATATACATATATCAAAAAGACCGACCATATAGCAAGGAAGGTTTACGGAACACTGTGTAATAATTTACACGGGAAGAGGATCTCTACATAAATAGGTATATAGAATATGTAGATGAACCAGAGTATGTACACCTTGGACAAGCAACATTCTAACCATTACCCCAATTGAAAAAATTAAAACAACCAACTAGGAGTAATGAGACATAAACTATGGGGGTTCTCCTGGCACATTCCATTCAAATTTACAACCTAGGCAAACGACTTCCAGAACGGCTCTGCTGCCCTAGTACCCAGATTTGGGAATGGAGAAATGCTGCATCCTTGTGGCCGTTTCCCACAACAGCAGCTTTAAACCCACTGCAAAAGGTCACTAAATATTCACCAATTGCAGGTCTGTAAATGACACCTGCCCTCCAAAAGATACTGAGGTCGAAAATCGACCAAAAAACTCTAGAGTGCAACCTTCCAAAAAGAAAATTTGAAGAGGTATATTGTACTCACACCTTTTTTCTTTTTTCTTTTAACAGAAAAGGAAAAGGCGTGGAAAAAGGATGAATTGTAGGAATTTTTACAGACATGTAAACCCAAATTACAAAAACCTATCAGCTCACACCAGTCAGAATGGCCATCAACAAAAATGCGGCAAACGATAAACGCTGACGTGATTGTGGAGAAATGCGTACCCTCGATTCTAAGGGGGACGTGGTAAGAGCCACTAATGAAAGCACAATTGAGGTGCCTTGGAAAGGTAAACGTTGAGCTACCATACCAATCAATCAATCATACCCACTGCTGGGTCTATCACCTGAGAAAATGAAAATCAAAATCGCAGGCTGGCAATCCTGCACTCCAGCAATATTTACCATAGGCAACACTTGGAAGCAACGAAAATGTCCATCAACAGAGGAGTGCACCAAGAAGAAGTGGTCCATGCACACAATGGAATATTAGCCATGGAAAACATTGAAGCACTGCTCTTTGAGGCACCATAGATGAGCCTGGAGATAATCACAAAACATGAAGTAGGTCGGAAAGCAAAAGACCTATATCTTATATTATCACTTATGGCATTATCTAATAACTGACACAGATGAACATATTTCTAAAGAGAAAGACACTCACAGGCGTAGAACACAAACTATGCTCATCTAAAAGGAAAGGAGGGGGGAAATTGAGAAATGAAGATTAGTGTTACTATACATATTCAAATACATATTATATACATGTATCAAAAAGACCGAACATATAACAAGGGAGGTCGACGGAACAGTGTAATATTTTACATGGGAAGAGGATCTGTACATTAATAGACATACATAATGTCCAAATGAACCAGATTGTGTACACCTAGGACAAACAGTATTCTAAACTTTACCCAGATTAAAAAAAATTTTAAAAACCAAGAAGAAGTAATGAGACATAAACTTATGGGGATTTCTCCTGGCAAATTCCATTCTAATTTACAACCTAGGACAATGACTTCCAGAAAGGCTCTGCTGCCCTAGAACCAGGACTGGGGAATGGAGAAATGCTACCTCCTTGTGGACGTTTCCCACAACAGCAGCTTTGAACCCACTGCAAAAGGTCACTAAATTTTCACCAACTTGCAGTTCTGTAAATTGCGCCTGGCCTCCAGAAAATTTCTGGGGTCAAAAATCGACCAAAAAATTCAGAAGAGGGCAACCTTCGAAGAAGACAATTTCAAGAGCTATATTGTACTCACGGTTTTTTTCTTTTAAGAGAAAAGAAAAAGGCGTAGGAATATGATGAATTTTAAAAATTTTCATGACATGCATACCCATATTACAAAACCCTATCAGCACACAGCAGTCAGAATGGCCATTAGGAAAAATGCTGCAAAAAATAAACGGTGAAGGGAGTGTGGAGAAATGCGTACCCTCGGCTGTAAGGGGGGGCATGTAAAGAGCCACTAACGAAAACACAACGTAGGTGCTTTGAAAAGGGAAACATTGAGCTACCAGTCCATCAATCACAACCACTGCTTGGCCTATCACCTGAGAAAATGAGAATCAAAAAGTCACAGGCTGGCAAACCAGTATGCCAGCAATATTTACCATAGCCAGCACTTGGAAGCAATGAAAATGTCCATCAACCGAGGAATGCACCAAGAAGAAGTGGTCCACGTACACAATGGAATATTACTCTAATAATAAATATAAATTAAATTTAAAAACAAAGAAAAGCAAGGAGACATCAACATTTGTGGGTTTATCCGGGCACATTGCACTCTAATTTATAACCGAAGAACACCACTGGCCGGTAGGTCTGTTTCCCTAGTACCAGCAAGGGGAACGTAGAAAGGCTGTCGCTCTCTGGCCGTTACCTGCAAAAGCAGGTTTAAAGCCTGAGCTAATGGTCACTTCATATGAACAAGTACTGCAGGGCTGTAAATGAAACCTGCCCTCAAAATGTCTTGAGGGAGATCATGGCCAAAATATTTCAAATGGTGACACATACTTTAAGAAAACACTTTGAAGAAATAAGCTCTCATCACAGCTGGAAAAATAAAAAGGACATGTCCTTACAGCTCAATTTCAACGCATTATGAGACACATGCAAATTCAACCACAAAGAGGTATCAGCTCACACCACTCAGAATAACCATCAGCAAAAACTACAAAGAATAAATGCTGAAGGTGCTGGGAAGAAATGCATACCCTCCGCTTTAAGTGGGACGTAACCTGGAAAGAGCCACTAAAGAGAAC
Source organism: Balaenoptera borealis (assembly GCF_965194805.1). Classification (NCBI taxonomy): domain Eukaryota; kingdom Metazoa; phylum Chordata; class Mammalia; order Artiodactyla; family Balaenopteridae; genus Balaenoptera; species Balaenoptera borealis. Next base: position 3,830 of record NW_028123248.1, on the reverse strand, counting down.
GGAATAGAGGTGCCTTTAAAAGGTAAACATTGAGCTACCATATGATCCAGCAGACCTATTCCTGGACCTATAACCTAAGAAGACAGAATTGGAAGGACACAGGTACGCAAATCTGCATTGCATAGTATAACAATAGCCAAGATATGGAAGTAACCAAAAAGTCCAACGACAGATGGGTGGACAAAGAAGAACTGCTCCATGTACAGATGGAATATGAGCTAGTGAAAAAATGAAACAATGCCATTTGCAGCACCATAGATGAGTCTAGAAGTAATCACGCAGCTTGGAGTAAGTGAGAAAGCGAAAGACACATATCCTATCCTATCACATATAGGTGTTACCGAAAAAATGATACAAACAAAGGTATTTCCACAGAGAAACACTATCATAGATTCATTTAAAAAACTTATGGTTCACCAAATGGAAAGGTGTGAGGATTGGATACATTACCGTATTGAGGTTAACAGAGAGATACAAACACATGTGAAATATATAATCACCAAAGACCTACGCTATACCAAGAGAAGACTACTCAACATTGTGTCGTAACAGACATGGGAAAAGGATCCGAAGAAAAATAGATATATGTATATGTGTGAAAGAACCACATCTTGCACACCTAGAACAAACAAAACATTGTAATCAAGTTTGCTGTGATAAAAAATAAAAATTAAGTTAAAAATACCAACAAGAAGTAATGAGACATAAACTTAAAGGGCTTTTTCCTCGCACATTCCATTCTAATTTACAACCTAGAACACCACTTCCACTAAGGCTCTGTTGCCCTAGTAACCAGATTTGGTAAAGGAGAAATGCTGCCGCCTTGTGGCCGATTCCCGCAACAGCAGCTTTTAACCCACAGCTAATGGTCACTTACCATTCACAAGGACTCAGGGCTGTAAAGGACACCTGCCCTCAAATTGTGCTGAAGTAGGGAATGGATAAAAAAAATTCAAAACAGGCAAAATGTTCACGAAGCTCGTATGAAGAGGTAAGTTTTACTCACTCTCTTTTAAAGAAAGGAAAATGGATAAAAGCTCAACCTCAGGAAGTATTAGACTCATGCAATCTAATCTACAAAAAGTTTTCAACTCACACCCGTCGACTGACCGTTGGCAAAAAGTCTACAAACAATCAATGCTGAAGAGGTTTTAGAGAACTGTGTACCCTCTAGCTGCTGGTGAGATGTAAAAGGGTTAAACGCTAATAATGAGAACAGAAAGGAGCTGCGTTGAAAAGGAAAAATTGAGGTACCATTCAATCCAGCAGGCGCACCAATGGGCCTCTCACCTGAGAAGACCAGAATGAAGAAGACCCGGGCTGCAAAAGCTGCACTGCAGCCTTATTCACAATAGACAAGACAGTGAAGCAACCAAAATGTCCATCAACAGATGAAAGGAAAAAGAAGAAGCGGCCCATGTACACAATGAATACTAGCCATGGAAAACAATGAAACACTGCTCTTTGAGACACATAGATGATCTTGGAGATAATCACAGAACATGAGGTAAGTCGGAAAGCAAAAGTCCTATATCCTATGATATCACTTATACGCGTTCTCTAATAACTGACACAAATGAACATATTTCCACAGAGAAAGTCAATCACAGACTTATTAAAAAAAACTATGCTTATCTACAAGGAAAGGTGGGGGGAATGGATACATGAAGATTAGCGTTACCATATGTATACAAATACATATTATATACATATATCAAAAAGACCGACCATATAGCAAGGAAGGTTTACGGAACACTGTGTAATAATTTACACGGGAAGAGGATCTCTACATAAATAGGTATATAGAATATGTAGATGAACCAGAGTATGTACACCTTGGACAAGCAACATTCTAACCATTACCCCAATTGAAAAAATTAAAACAACCAACTAGGAGTAATGAGACATAAACTTATGGGGGGTTCTCCTGGCACATTCCATTCAAATTTACAACCTAGGCAAACGACTTCCAGAACGGCTCTGCTGCCCTAGTACCCAGATTTGGGAATGGAGAAATGCTGCATCCTTGTGGCCGTTTCCCACAACAGCAGCTTTAAACCCACTGCAAAAGGTCACTAAATATTCACCAATTGCAGGTCTGTAAATGACACCTGCCCTCCAAAAGATACTGAGGTCGAAAATCGACCAAAAAACTCTAGAGTGCAACCTTCCAAAAAGAAAATTTGAAGAGGTATATTGTACTCACACCTTTTTTCTTTTTTCTTTTAACAGAAAAGGAAAAGGCGTGGAAAAAGGATGAATTGTAGGAATTTTTACAGACATGTAAACCCAAATTACAAAAACCTATCAGCTCACACCAGTCAGAATGGCCATCAACAAAAATGCGGCAAACGATAAACGCTGACGTGATTGTGGAGAAATGCGTACCCTCGATTCTAAGGGGGACGTGGTAAGAGCCACTAATGAAAGCACAATTGAGGTGCCTTGAAAAGGTAAACGTTGAGCTACCATACCAATCAATCAATCATACCCACTGCTGGGTCTATCACCTGAGAAAATGAAAATCAAAAATCGCAGGCTGGCAATCCTGCACTCCAGCAATATTTACCATAGGCAACACTTGGAAGCAACGAAAATGTCCATCAACAGAGGAGTGCACCAAGAAGAAGTGGTCCATGCACACAATGGAATATTAGCCATGGAAAACATTGAAGCACTGCTCTTTGAGGCACCATAGATGAGCCTGGAGATAATCACAAAACATGAAGTAGGTCGGAAAGCAAAAGACCTATATCTTATATTATCACTTATGGCATTATCTAATAACTGACACAGATGAACATATTTCTAAAGAGAAAGACACTCACAGGCGTAGAACACAAACTATGCTCATCTAAAAGGAAAGGAGGGGGGAAATTGAGAAATGAAGATTAGTGTTACTATACATATTCAAATACATATTATATACATGTATCAAAAAGACCGAACATATAACAAGGGAGGTCGACGGAACAGTGTAATATTTTACATGGGAAGAGGATCTGTACATTAATAGACATACATAATGTCCAAATGAACCAGATTGTGTACACCTAGGACAAACAGTATTCTAAACTTTACCCAGATTAAAAAAAATTTTAAAAACCAAGAAGAAGTAATGAGACATAAACTTATGGGGATTTCTCCTGGCAAATTCCATTCTAATTTACAACCTAGGACAATGACTTCCAGAAAGGCTCTGCTGCCCTAGAACCAGGACTGGGGAATGGAGAAATGCTACCTCCTTGTGGACGTTTCCCACAACAGCAGCTTTGAACCCACTGCAAAAGGTCACTAAATTTTCACCAACTTGCAGTTCTGTAAATTGCGCCTGGCCTCCAGAAAATTTCTGGGGTCAAAAATCGACCAAAAAATTCAGAAGAGGGCAACCTTCGAAGAAGACAATTTCAAGAGCTATATTGTACTCACGGTTTTTTTCTTTTAAGAGAAAAGAAAAAGGCGTAGGAATATGATGAATTTTAAAAATTTTCATGACATGCATACCCATATTACAAAACCCTATCAGCACACAGCAGTCAGAATGGCCATTAGGAAAAATGCTGCAAAAAATAAACGGTGAAGGGAGTGTGGAGAAATGCGTACCCTCGGCTGTAAGGGGGGGCATGTAAAGAGCCACTAACGAAAACACAACGTAGGTGCTTTGAAAAGGGAAACATTGAGCTACCAGTCCATCAATCACAACCACTGCTTGGCCTATCACCTGAGAAAATGAGAATCAAAAAGTCACAGGCTGGCAAACCAGTATGCCAGCAATATTTACCATAGCCAGCACTTGGAAGCAATGAAAATGTCCATCAACCGAGGAATGC